>NW_020174429.1:4974289-5004950 GCF_003031525.2 Neophocaena asiaeorientalis asiaeorientalis
AAGGAAGGAAGGAGGGAAGGAAGGAAAAAAAGAAAGAAGACAAAGTAAAATAAAATAAAGTAAGATAAAATATAATGAAGTTATTAAAATAAAAAAATATTATTAAGAGAAAAAAAATGGATGGATAGAACCCGGAACAAATGGTGGAAGCAAAGCTATACAGACAAAATCTCACACAGAAGCATACACATACCCACTCAGAAAAAGAGGAAAAGAGGAAAAAATCATAAATCTTGCTCTCAAAGTCCACCTCCTCAGTTTGGGATGATTCGTTGTCTAAAGGAGGGAAGGAAGGAGAGAAAGAACGAAGATAAAGTGAAATAAAATGTTATTAAAATAAAAAGTAATTATTAAGAAAGAAAGCAAGACGGATAGAACTCTCGGACAAATGGTGGAAGCAAAGCTATACAGACAAAATCTCACACAGAAGCATACACGTACACACATAAAAAGGAAAAGGGGAAAGAATAATAAATCTTGCTCTCAAAGTCCACCTCCTTAATTTGGGATGATGCGTTGTCTATTCATGTATTCCACAGATGCAGGGTACATCAAGTTGAAAATCCGCTGCTCCTGAGGCTGCTGGGAGAGACTTCCCTTTCTCTTCTTTGTTCTCACAGCTCCTGGGGCTCAGCTTTGGATTTGGCCCTGCGTCTGCATGTAGGTCGCTGGAGGGCGTCTGTTCTTTGCTCAGACAGAATGGGGTTAAAGGAGCCGCTGATTCGGAGGCTCTGGCTCACTCAGGCTGGGGGTAGGGAGGGTCACAGAGTGCAGGGCGAGCCTGCGGCAGCAGAGGCCAGAGTGACGTTGCGCCAGCCTGAGGTGCGCCGTGCGTTCTCCCAGGGGAGTTGTCCCTGGATCCCGGGACCCTGGCAGTGGTTGGCTGCACAGGCTCCCTGGAGGGGGGTGTGGATAGTGACCTGTGCTCGCACACAGGCTTCTTGGTGGCGGCAGCAGCAGCCTTAGTGTCCCATGCCAGTCTCTGGGGTCTGCGCTCAGCCGCGGCTCGTGCCCATCTCTGGAGCTCCTTTAAGCTCTTAATCCACTCTCCTCGCACACCAGGAAAGAAAGAGGGAAGAAAAAGTCTCTTACCTTTTCGGCAGTTCCAGGCTTTTTCCCGGACTCCCTCCCTGCTAGCTGCGGTGCACTAGCCCCCTTCAGGCTGTGATCACACCGCCAGTCCTCTCCCTGCGCTCCAACCAAAGCCCGAGCCTCAGCTCCCAGCCCCGCCCGCCCCGGCGGGTGAGCAGACAAGCCTCTGGGACTGGTGAGTGCCGGTCGGCACCGACCCTCTGTGCAGGAATCCCTCCGCTTTCTTCTCCGCACCCCTGTGGCTGCGCATTCTTCCGCGGCGCCAAAGCTCGCTCCACCACCACCCGCAGTCTCCGCCCGCGAAGGGGCTTCTAGTGTGTGGAAAACTTTCTTCCTCACAGCTCCCTCCCACTGGGGCAGGTCCCGTCCCCAACCTTTTGTCTCTGTTTTTTCTTTTTTCTTTGGCCCTACCCAGGTACGTGGGGACTTTCTTGCCTTTTGGGAGGTCTGAGGTCTTATGCCAGCGTTCAGAAGGTGTTCTATAGTAGTTGTTCCACGTGTAGATGTATTTCTGACGTATCTGTGGGGAGGAAGGTGATCTCCGCGTCTTACTCTTCCGCCATCTTCCCGGAAGTCAGGCATCTTTTTAATGGATAGAGATGATCAGTCGCTATTTATGGTTTTATGGTGGCCTTGAACTTCTCTATTATGTAAAAAAAAAAAAAAAAAAAAGGCCAAGGTCTGGCTAAATGATGAGGCAGAGAAGTGACCCCCCAGGTAATCTGGCACCCAGGTGTGTTATTCACCATCCTAAACTGCCACAGAGTGTGTTAGAAAGTGATAAACCAACACTCAAATGCAGTTATCAAAATTTTCTTGCTTGTAATAGTCTACTTAGACATGGAACCTCAGTAAATATTTGGGTTTTTTTTCTTTCAGTAGATATTTGATATATTCTGTGGACTGAAAAAGCACATATACAAACAGGTAAACACTTGTCAGCCTTTTATTTATACAGTCAACTATGTCATTCTATCTTAAGTTATAAGTTCTGTAAAAATTCAAAAGATTAAGAGATGATTTCTGGTAAGTAAGACTAAGGAAAAGAGGATTTTTTTGACTTAGTACTTTAAGAATGATGACAGATTTGATAGGGAGATGTTAGGGGAGAAGGTATACTTCTTAAGAGGAAATGTCATGAGAAATACAATCAAGAGGGAGCCAGGTATAGACCTGTTCAATAAATCCAAGAATTCTTTCGTAGGAGTTGTGGAAGATGAGCCTGGAAGGAACACTGTATTAGATTCGTGGGTACCAGCCAGGATTTAGGGTATGAGACAATATTAGAAAATGGAACGGTAGAGTTTCTTGAGTGAAAAAAAACAAAAAACTTTGTGGTGATTTAGAAACGCTCCTCTTTTGACTATGCTTAGAATGGATTTAGGTAAGAAAAGAGTAGTGATAGGAGTACCATTCGTGTTATGATTACAGTCTATCAAATGTGATCTAATGACTTGAACCAGGCTTTTTCCACGAGCAGGCTCTTGATGAGCGGGTAGCTATTTTCCAAGATCTAGTTAAAATTATACCTGTATCTTTGTATTGCATTAGAGCCTTGAATGACTCTTATGAAAACACTGTATTTCGTTCTTATGAGTTACAGTGAGTTTAATGGTCATAAGTAGGTGCTCATACTCTGCCTTGAAAATATAGTACTAAGTTGATAGCCTATAACTTCTTCTTTTAATACTGTTGCTGGTTTGTTGCACGACCATGAGGTGAGAATGCTCAAAGACAGCACAATACTGGAAGCATTAATTCAAGCCGTATAGAACCTCGTAAACCTAGAATTTCTTTTTGATGCTTGGGGTTTCCTTTGTAGAGACACAAAGAAAAAGCTACAAATCATGTTTATAATTTCTCACTATATCAAATAATCAACTAGTTGAAGTTTTCAAACATCCCATCATTAAATTTTAAGAGGTAATTCCAACCCCCTGTTTATTAAGATCTAAAATAACCATAGTAATTAAGCATGTGGAACAATAGCCAACTCCATTAAGCCCAATTATATTAATATATAATCTCATGCCTCATCTATGATTCTTCCAGCTAGATGAAGTTCATATAAAGGAACCAACTGTTGAGTATTAATTTGAATTACTCTTTCATTTTATGTTTTATTCTATGCTCTAGAACTCTTGAGGTGAATTTTGTGAATACCACAGACATTCAGATGTAAAATACATATTTAGAATTATATCCAGTGTATGTAACTTGTACAGGACCATATATCTGAATATATAGAAGTATCCAGATATTTTATCAACTTATCAAAAATATTTTATTCTTACCTCCTTTGGGTAAAATGTATAACTTGTATGTGTGGGTAAATTACTCCCAACGGTGTTTCCTTAACTATAAAATAACATGGTAGGGATGTGAAGACCAAGAAGAAAGCTATTAAGGAAACAAGTCAGAAACGTATTTGAAAAATATCTTGACGTATGTAACCGTCACAACATCTGGACACTACTCATTGCAGATTTGCCTTGTGTAGTATATATAAACCATTCGTTGTTCAAGTATATGCTTTAAATCCATACCAAAGCCAATCAGTAGTAGATTAATGTGGCTTCTTTTGAATACACTCAAGATTATACGCTACAGACAGCCTGGAAATTGGACTTTGAACAATGAGCTAGGGCACAAGTTAATGGATTCCTTTTGATCTTCATTCAGTGGTGGATCCAGCATAGTTATAGATTATTTCCAGTTAACTAAATGAGAAGAATAAAATTAGGCATGTGGTTTGCTCCCACTGTAGACACATCTGTACTGTTGAGACAGATAGCTCCATGGATCTAGATTCCAGATGAGTAAGTTTAATACCTAAGTGTAGGATATATTTCCATTGATAAATTAACATATGCATCAAAATTCATATTTCTCTATGGTCTAGAATCAATTGTCCTTGCTAAACCATGATGCCACATCTCCAGGTCTGTAGGTCTGTTTATGAGTGTGACGGTAGTGAGTGGTAGACCATCTTTGGCAACTTAAATCTATTCCATATGTGATACTGATGTAATTTCCTTTTTCATAGATTCAGTCACCCTGTGGCTCAAAAGACTAATCCCTGAAAGGGACATGAAATGCTACCTTAGCCTAGGATATGAGACTTCTCTACAGCATTTCTGATTGTCTCTCATATTAAATTATGATGCTTTAACCTAGGTCATTTTGCCTTTGCCCTTTTCACTCCAGCAAAATTTTTATCAGATTATAGGGAAAGTTAGGTTTGTGAGAATTAATGGACCCCAAATAAGCCTAACAGTAGTTAAAACTGAACACATTAGAATTTCTTATTGACTAAATATTGGTAGAAAGTTTCCTGACAAAATTTAAACTGAGACCTAGGAAACTTTAACCTACTTATAATCTATAAAATAAAAATCGCAGTAATGCAAATATGATCAGAAAAACTTGACATGAAACCTATACTGATGAATGAATCAAATTTTATTGTGAAGTGCACATACAGGGAAACCAATTCCAGTAAAATTAAAATATTGGACTATAACTGTGATGAATAGAACACAAATCAAGAAATTAAAATTAGTTAATTGGATTAACTCTAGAAAGTAAAATTGCCAATGATCCATCAATGGTGACATAATTCATTCAAATATGTTTGTAATCGCAAAAAATGTTTTCACGATCAAAGAACTAGAGTCACAAATATCCATCTGTTTATAAAAGGGGGTTCAAGAGGGCAGGCTCCAGATATCTTCCACCCTTCTCATATACAGCATCATGATGGAGGAGGCTTCTCTCTCACCATCCTTCATGCTCAGTGATAGCCAGTTTATTTATTTTTTTGTCTTTTCATTTTCCCCTACCTTTGCTTAATCATCCATATGGATGCATCTTTTTTACATGTTATTTCAAATGAACATCATAGTAGTTGTATTTGTTGAATTCACTACTATCCCATTTTATAGCCCAAAGAAATGGAACAAGTTACCAAAGGACTCACACAGAGTAGGTGGCCCAGCCAGACTAGAAACGCAAACTAGTCTAATTCCAACTTAAGCATTTTTTCATTTCACCACAGCTATAACTGGCAAATACTGATGGTCATTTACCTTAAGGAGTCAGCCCATGAAAGATTGTTCTTTTTTACTATAATTTCAAGACTCATCTTTCTTGAAACTGCGCTGGGTTATGTCATATGGCCAGTCCTTCATAAATCCCCATAACTTCATAGTCCTTTGTCCAAAGTTGGCTAACAGTAAGAGCATAGGATGCGAATTTGGAAGAACCAGGTCCCCTTGGCAGGATTACATTGTAGTAACTGTGTGAATGCATGTGGAGTTTCACTTCTCTGAACCTCAGTTCCCTCATGTATAAAATTAGGATGATCTTGCCTGGTTTGTTTGTTTTATAAGGCTGTTTTATTACCCAATAAAAACAGAACACTTAGCTTCTAGAGGTTAATGGCAACATCTTTATCATTTTTCAGTCACGGAAACTACTTTTGGGCCAGATGTAATGTGGTGAAACGTGGAGAGCAAACGAGATGTATTTGGAGAAGATGCTTTATAGAATACAATTTTCTAAAAAGAATACAGGTGTGATTTTTTATTTGGTGACTACTGCGCCTCCTCTGAAAGATTTACCCTTTGTTCTTTGTGTTTCTCCTAGGACCACTGAGGTTCCTCTCCCAGACAGAATCTGTCACTGCCTTCATGGGTGACACAGTGCTACTCAAGTGTGAAGTCATTGGGGAGCCGATGCCAACCATACACTGGCAGAAAAACCAACAAGACCTGACTCCCATCCCGGGCGACTCCCGCGTGGTGGTCTTGCCCTCTGGAGCCTTGCAAATCAGTAGACTTCAACTGGGAGACATTGGAATCTATCGATGCTTAGCCCGGAATCCGGCCAGCTCGAGAACAGGAAATGAAGCAGAAGTGAGAATCTTATCAGGTATTGCTGATAAGATTAGTGCTCTTTATTCTCTTCAGAATTGTATTTTCTAGAGTTGTTTGAGCAATTTTTCCCTTAACACATATTTAGTAGTCGTTTTTAAGTTCTGTATTGTGTATTGCGTTTAGTTTTATATATTTTTCTTCTTTTCTAAATGAACCATTAGATGAGGGTATGCCATAAAGCTTTTCTTATCTCTCCATGGTTTGTAGTTGAACTTTCTGGTACAACAGAAACAGGTATTTTCCTTATGTTTGGCTTCATTCACTCACTCATTCCATTAATAGTTAATGAGTGCTTCTTTGTGCAAAGCCCATTGCTAAACATTTTTATGTTATTTGATTCTCCTCTGGTAGTAGTCTAAGAGGTAGTTATTGTTATCCCCATTTTCAGAGGATGAAGGTGAGGCTTAGCAAGGTTAAGAGACTTCCCCAGCTTAATATTGAACATTCATTTGCTTATCCATTCATACACTCATTTCTGTGAAGCATTGTGCTATGTCCTAGGGATACAGCAATGACTAAGACTGACACAGAGCCTGGCTTATGTAGAATTCTGGGTGAACATGGACATACGAGGAATTACAATAAAGTGTGATTGATATTATGATAAGGAAAATGTTTCTCTCCATCTGTTACCTCCCTTTCTTTTCCCTGGAAAATCTCTAAGACTCTGGCCTCATTTTTCTCTCCTAAATAATCAGAGGTTAGAATGGATATTTTCTAAGATCTCTTCCAATAACTGCTACTATCTTATATCTATGTGATATCTATCAATACTTTCTCATTTAATTTTACTTGTAGGGTTTATTTAGACTCATTTGTGAGAATCTCAAAGAAGGCAACACTTGAGTAGTTGTAACAGACTCACTGTCAAAGCACTGGCGTTGGCTCTTGTCTCCACATTCTGTATGTAGTGGTCTCAAGTCCTTCTGCTAGGTAGAGGGTAACATCCCCAAGTCATTCCAAATGCAGACTGGCAACGTGATTGAAAGTTTCCAGAGACCTCAATTTAGGACATCTCTAAAACCGCTTCTAACCCTTTTGTGTATTCTCCCCTCTGTTAGCCACAGGGATACTGACTTAAATGTGTCAATAACCATCAGTGACACTGTCGCCTTCCATCCTCTAGGCAGTGACAGATGCAGCATTTATTCCCAACACGTACATGCATTTATTTACGCATCCATTAGATACACAAAAATTTTAAATATTTATATTCACATACCCTTAATAATGCATCTGAGTCAATCAGATGCGAAGCCCAGGTAAGCCACGTAGAAAATTGGCAAGAATATGTTTGACTATGTTAATACGACCAAAAAGTCTGTTTTCCAGTGGTATTAAGGGATAAAGTTGGACTAATTAAATATTAAATATGAAATGGAAACATTTGAAAGGCACAGAGACATAATCATCAAAGCACCATTTACATTCATTTCTTCACCTTGCAAAACACATTTGCATTGTAATCCATGGAGATTTATTTAAAGCCAAATTTCCTATTGTTAATTTGGCTAAAATCAAGAATATGTTGTTGTACTTTAGAGGTGTGTGGTTATTACTTACCTGAATGAAAACTCGTATTTTTTTTTTAAATCACCACATCTAATGAGAATTTTTCTCAAAGTTCTATGAATTCAAGTATAAACTTCACAAAGGAGTTATGAGCTAAGGTAATAAACACACACACATTATTAGCATACTTGATTAATCCTGTATTGTATATTGTTGACCACATAAAGGACCTGCTGGAAGACCATGTTTGTCCCATTTATCCCAGAGTTTGCAAACTGGTTTAGAGGTCAAATTCACAAATCCACAACAAGTACAAAATTCTTTTAGTTGCCATTTAGCGTTTCCTCATTTTTAAAATTGTGCTAATCCTTTCTGAATCAATTTCCGCTTTCTGTAAGTACCAGTTTGAGGAAGTCATAATTGCACAGGTATATTGCCCTTTCTCTATTGTAACATGTATTTAATAGGGTAAGATAGACACAGTTAAAATAGAAATCCATCATATTATTAACATGACTTAGAAGCATTAAAGTGGTACGTATATGGTTACCACTCTTTAAAAAAAATACATTCTTCCATGGCCATTTAAATGTCATGTTGTCTGATGAACGTATCTATTTTCCCTTTAATTTGAAACATAAATGCCAATTTGAAGTTCTGCAACTTTGTTCAACACTTGTTTTTACCACAGTTCATAAAGAGAGTATTTTCATTTGTGTGCATATGTGTGGAGAGTTACCCATTTCTAAATAATATGTAATTTGATGCCCTTATTCAAGTTTATGTAGAATACCTTTCAGGTTGCCACTTTTATGTATCAGGTGTCTAATATCACCAAGTAACAGAGATTTATTAAATTCAGATTTGAAGAATCAAATAGGTGTTTTGAAATGCTGTCTTCCAGCAAGCAGTTGCAGTTTACTCAACAAGCTTTTGAGTGAATCTTATGTACCTGTCATCACACAGGTTACTAGGAATACAAAGTTGAAAGATAATGCCCGCGCAAACGGTTGTCTAGTGGGTGAAATAGATAAAGCAAGTAGACCGTTCTTTGAAAGAAGAAATACAGAGTGCCATCCCCTTACATAAGAGAGAAAAACAATGTGCCAGTCTTGAAGAACAAGTAGTAGCTAGGCCAAGAGAAGACTACCCCAGGAGGAAAGAACTGCATCAGCAAAACACAGAGAAAATAGAGATAAAAGCTTTTCAGAGGAACTGCACGCATTCTGTTTAACTAGGTCATAGGGCATAGGAAGTGTTGAAGGAGGAGAAATTGGAAGCAAGGACGATAAACTGGAGGAAGAAAGATACGGTAGAATGTACAGCATTAATTCTGGAGAGAAGTGATCAAAAGCTCCTACTAAAGTGGTATCAGAAAGGATTCAGAAATGAAGATGGGTGGGGAGATAGTAAGGACAGGTCTTGGAGACATACCAGATGTGCCTCAAGAGGGAGGGAATGGAGTCCACGCTCAGATGAAGCTAGGTAGTGGCACTTTTCCTGAGATTAGGAGCAGGGTAGTGGTGTTACCGTGCTCAAATTAAATTACAAATTCTTTAAAGAGATTTTTCTCATAACATTGCATATTTTCAAGATTAAATGAATGATTATTTGTTTCATTAAAAGTAGAAAAATCGGTAACTAATTTGTTGATTAATGTTTGAAGACAAAATTATGGGGAATTATATATTTTTAACAGAGTAAGTTACTACTACATTATTGTAAAGGATTTTTTTTTTGAAATATTGATAACAAAACACTGAGAGTTGAGATGGTTTAAAATGTCTCATTGTCTGTGATGGAGAATGTAGCAGGGATTGAAACAGCCATAGTGATCGTCAGGTCCACTTTATTCAGATCTCATCATGTCTGAGTGCCAAACAGTAGACTGAATTGATGAATTATAAATCTGCTTTGGGCACTAGGTTGACTAAAATAACTGGCCCACACACTGGAACTCTGATTTCAGTTTTCTTAATGGTCTAATTGAATTGATCAATTGGTAATTCAATCTGTTGTTCATTCGTTTAACTATAATTAGATGATTCTGGATCATGGATAGACTTGAACTAAATATCTATGTAATTAGAGACATTGGCTTTTAATGGAATAAGTTGGACTAAAATATATTTTGAATGATTTTTCTCTATAAATTTATTTTTTATTGGAATAAATTTTAATAGAAACCATCCCAAAAGGGATTATTTAAAAGGAAAACTGTGTTTTTTGGTTTTAAAAGCGTTTCAGAATATGTTCATCTCTAAGAATTTATTATTAACCAATGGCTGCATTAAACTTTTTAGTTTGACTAAATATTACTTATATTTCAAAGCTAATTACACTTTCCTACCATTTATTTGTATAATTTCTACAGAATAATAATCTGTAGAGGAAAACAAAGAAGACACATTCTTTGTTTTGAAATTTACCATCGAGCCAGACAGTTAATTCATAGCCACATGACTAATATAAGGCAGGGAATGGTAAACTTAGGTAAATATCTCTAGTTCCAAAACAACACAGACAAGGGATACATCAATTCTACGTAGAAAATTTGCAAAAGTCTTTAGAGAGATTACTTTTGTAGGTCATCAGGAGATAACCATTTGTAGAATGATAATAGCAGGTGATCAATCTGGAGTTAGAAGTTGAACCTGCCTTATGGAGAACCTTGAGTCCCATGTCTAGGAATTTAGACTTGATTCTATTCACTTTATTCGTGATCGGGGATCCTTAAAGGTTTTTGAACAATGGATTCAATGGCATAAAACACACTCAGAAAAACAGAAACAGGGAAGTGAAGAGCAAATCACATTACTGTATTACCTGATAATTTTGTATTCTACTTAATGTTTTTCTCTGCTTTGAAGGATTTTCCCATAGTTTGCTTTCCTTTTTTAGGCTAGTTTTGACTGAAACTATTTCCTATGCCATGCTATAAACAGGACACACTTGGTCTTTCATAGATCCAAGTTGGATAAAATGATTTCTTCTGCTTCTCTCTTATCTGTACTTAGAAAAGAATAAAGTAACAGACCATATTACCTTTAAACCATGTGAAGTTTGTGCTTCCTAATAAATATGATATTAGATGTAATCCAGATTGCATGAAGGGGTTATAGCATGTGGACTGTCGTCTGTCATTTCCATGGATTCGGTTCATGTTGATCAATTAATATTTAAAATTCCCAGTTTGAACTATTTTATGATGAAAGTGTGAAAAGCACGGAGTCTGATACCAAAGTACAAATCTCAGTTTCACCACTTGCAAGTTGTGCAATTAGAGCAAATTACTTAATCTAAGTCTTAATTTATTAACTTTGCAAAATGTAGAGAGTAATTTCATACAATTTCATAGGGTGGTTATGAGGCTGCAATTTTTTGGGCCAAGTATAATGCCTAGAATTGCTAAGTCCTTAGTAACTATCATAATTACTTTGGCGTCTTAGAAATTCCACTTTTAAAGATTTTGATTCTCATATCAAGATTATTTTTCTTTTATGAAGTTACCTGACTTTGATTCTGGATATCAAAGTATTCATTGACCTAGTGGTAGTTAATTACATGTTTTGCGCTATTTATCCATAGTACTCTATTTTTTTCATTTCCTTTTCACATCTGTTAGAAGTCAGAGTATCCTGCAACTATTTCCTCTCTAGTAACTCATTGATACGTGATTTTCACCCTTACCTCTCTGTCAGCATCATTTCTTTGGCTATATGAAATAGTGCAACAGACACTGGCTTAGAAATAAGAGTTAGCCAATAAATAAGACTTCTTAATATCTTATCTTTGTTAGTCATTACCGATTCTTTTAATCCTCTAAAATCCTTAGTTTCCTTAGCTGTTTAGAAGTTGGACTAGATCAGCCTTTCCAAATCTCACTACCGAGGATCTCTTTTATTATTTTATCCACATTAATCCACAATTCTGCCTTTATAATTGTAATGTTTAAGAGTAGAAGTTTGCTAGACAAATTCTAAATTTTCAAAACCATGAGGCCATGCTAAAATACAACAATTAAAGGTCAAAAATCAATCTCATAAAATAGGAGACGTTTACATTTATATTTTTTTTAAAAAATTAAAGTCAGTTTATATTGTCATAGAAAGCAGACCAAAAGAAGATTTAATACTTTTTATTGTATAAATTGACTGCCCAGGCAGTGAACTGACCAAGTTCCATGTAATGATTTGCCCCCCTCCCCTCATATGATAACTTTATCCAGCCTTTTTGGGGAGCCTGAGCTGGGCAGAGCACAGAAACCAATGGACAAGCATGTTATATTATATGAATTAGTTATTGTAAGTTAGGTCTTTTAGCCAATGCAAGATAACTGAGATAACCAGTGCTTCACACAGAGTTGATGAAATCCCATTTAAATGCAGCAAAGTCTCATATGTTAGCAAATCTAAGCTGATTTACCGTGGATATGTAAGACAACACGTAGACAATGTCTGTTTGCTTTTTGAATTTGCTAAGAATAAATCTTCATCTCCCAGTGCTATTTTGGGGGTGATCAACAAGGTCCAGGATTCCAAGTTGAAAGTACTTGGAATACTGGGAGATCTATGACATTTTTGTTGCCAAGTCTATCATTCTAATGTCACCAGTGATCTCTTCTTCACCACATCCACTAGTTTATCTATGTTCATCCTCGACCTTTAGTGAGTTTAGATATTGATTATACTATCTAATCTTAAATTTCATTCCCTCAATGAAATTTGCTATTTCACACAATATGCTTGAGATTGCCCTCCACAAGGAGGAATAAACATTTCTTGAAAAGGAGAGAGCTTGTCTTTTCCTGGGCTGATGTATGGTCAGTTCTGCATTTCCTAGGAATATGACATTAAGCAGCCCTGGGTGGGTGACGGAAGGGTCAGGTAGTCTTCCCTGTTTCATACACAAGCAAGAGGGTTTCTCCAAGGGTGTGTGGAAGCAAAACCCATAACCTATGAGTGCAAAAGTCACAAAAATTAATGAAAGAACTGGTAGAACTTTCTTCTTTGGTCCTCTTGGACATCAGTTTATTCCTCGAGCATAAAAGAAGACACATTTAGTCAAGAGTTATGGGCACAACTTCATTTATTCAACATTGGCCAAAGAGGAAATATTTTGAATACTTTTGGTTCTTTATCAAAAATGAGAGAATAACAAATCCATTACTTTTCTGGAAAGTTATAAGTGCTGCTTTATGCATTTAGATAAATTATGAAGATTTCTAGGTTCCCTAAACTAACTTTGACACAGCATAATGGCAACATTTGTTTTCTGGGATTCTACTGTCAGCTGTAAAATTAAAAAAAAAAATCATTCTGTAAAAGAAAAATCACTTCCTTCAGATCTGCTGTAAAATGAAACTGATAGACTCAAAATTTGCCTGTGAGACAGAAGGGATATAACCACATGCCAATGATAGGAATAGACACTCCCTTTCTTCTTCCAAACTCTAACTACAAATAGCAGTATGTGTGTGTACATGGAGAAGGAAAGAGGAAATATGAACAGATGTAGGAGTATTTACAGACAGGGAATGCCATTTTTAGCACTGAATTGGTGTAAACAAGGAAGGAAAGTAATAGAATCCTAGAGCTTCTGAGAAATGGCTCCCTTCTTCCTCTCTGTTCAAAGCTCCTTGGCTTTCAGCCAGATGGAGATTTTGTTTTTTACTAAATAAATTTAGATTCCTGTGATCCGTGTGGATTAGGCTGGTTTTTAATGAAAGACACTCTAAAAGATTTAGAAGGAGTTTCGTGGAATTTCTGGCTCAGAGCACATATTAGGATACCTACTTTTGTTTGAAAACACATGGTACCTGCTGAATTTCCTAAAACAGAACTAGATGGGGGATGGCTAAGCAGCCAGCAGGTGGACAGTAGGTTAGCTTGAAACTGAGGATACAGACAGAGGCTCTGTGAAGTTAAATTAATTTGTAACTCTTATGCCTGGGTAGAAATCAAAGAGAATATCCCATTGTAGCCTGCAGTGCCCTTTTATTTCCAATTGGAAAAGTGTTTGATATTCCACTGAGGCAGGAATTTAATAAAGAAATCAAGAGTATACAATGAGGGAAAAAGGTTTTGCATTCAGAAAGCATAAAAATTAAAAGCACATACTAGTTATTTTGAGGAAGACAGTAGGTTGTAAAAACCAGTATTTTTTTTTCTTGCTGACACAGATGCCAATGGTCCACCATTAAATTTCTCTATGCCTCAGTTATTCTTTAGATTCTGCCATGTTAAGTTTAGTGTTGATGTTCCTAAACAATAGTTTAGGAAAATGGCCCCATTTAAAAAAAAAAAAAAAAAGTCATTGCAGGGTAAGAATGCCTTCCAGTTTGCACAAGATAGTCCTGGTCACACTTGATGTCCTAGAGTAATTATAAAGAGAGTTACCTTTCATTCTGAAACATATCCCAAGTTGCATAATTTATATATTCAACCTGGTCATGGATCATGAAGGAAGGCAAAATTATGTGGCCCCGAGGCGTTTGGGAAAACCTGGAAATGCAGAGAGTCAAATCTAGCTTCCAGCTGGCCTCACAGATTCAATAAATTTGGCCAGTGTAAGGTCTAACGAAACCTTTTTTTGGCGGGTGGGGAGGTGGGGTGAGGAAATGTCTTTAAATGGAAAATATTCTCTCCACTTTCACTAGTGCACTTTCTCCATGCTTCTTTACTGCATGGGCCCTGAGGATAGTTGAGTTCTTACTTCTGAATTGTAGGTTAAATGTGTCAGTTTATGGATCCAAGATGCTTTTCTGTGTGTGTGTGTGTGTGTGTGTGCGGTATGCGGGCCTCTCGCTGTTCTGCCTCTCCCGAGGCTCCGGACGCGCAGGCTCAGCGGCCATGGCTCATGGGCCCAGCCGCTGAGCGGCATGTGGGATCTTTCCGGACCGGGGCACGAACCCGTGTCCCCTGCATCGGCAGGTGGACTCTCAACCACTGCGCCACCAGGGAAGCCCGATCCAAGATGCTTTTTAACTTTCAGTGGCCTATTGCTGAAAGAGAATGATGGGAAATATTTAAGTTTTGCACTGCTTTCCTAACTGCAAAATAGTAATGATTGTTGAGGAGGAGGAAAAGGAGGAGAAAAGGTATATTTAATTTATCAATTTCTACTTCTACTTGAACGATGCAAAATTATTCCCATGTTGAAAGGAAATGGGCTTCTTGAATGCCTCAGAAAACTGCTTAATTTGTTGAGACTGTGGCTATAGCAGGTCTTCAAAGTATGGTGTATGAACTCCTAGCATTTCTCGAGATGATTTCAGGGGATCTGTGAGGTCAAACCTATTTTAACAATAATCCTAATGTGTTTGGGGGGTATTTTTTCACTATGGTGACCTAAGAATGTCTTTGAAGCAGTAAAAATTATTAATTTTATTAAATATTGATTCTTAAATACATATCTTTTTAATATTCTGCATGTCAAAACGGGAAATAAACATCAAGGATATCAAAGTACAGTGTTTTCTGAGGGGTAAATGCTTCCGTGATCATTTGAGTTTCAAGATGAATTAGCTGCTTTTTTTTGGGGGGGGCATCATTTTTACTTGAAAGGACCATCAGCAGGAAAACTGTAGCTATTCAGACTTGAATACTAGTTAGACATTTTCTCAAAAATAAACGAAGTGAGTAAGTCAGTGCAAGGAAAATAGTATTTGCTCCCAAGGATGAAGTTCATGCCTTTAAGACAAAATTAGAAATTTGGAAATCTTGTATCTGCCACGGGTATCTTGACAGCTTTGCAATATTAAAAGGCCTTTCTGATGGGATTGGTGGTGAGAGTAACAAATGAGATTTTGTGATACTGTATAATGAAATGTGTCAACATTTGGAAGATATGTCCCATTCAGTGTACCATTCCAAATGACCATTGATTGATGTGACTAAATCAAGCGTGGGCAAAAAATATTTTCAAAATGCAAGATAGACCAAGGGATTTTTTAACACAAAATGTTTATTGATATGGTGTCAGATTTCACAGTACAACTAACCTTCAGGAAACTCCTTATTGAGTTTTGGTGCAGTCTTAAAAGATAAAATCTACAATTCTCTGAAAAGGCTGTTAAAAATACACCTCCCTTTTCCAACTACATATCTATTTGAGGTCAGATTATTTTCATGTAATTCATCCAAATCAGCGTATCAGAACAAAGTGAATGCAGAAGGTGACACAATCTAGTTATTTTCCTTTAAGACACATTAAAAATGTACAGAAATAAAAGGTACTACTAAAAATTTTATTTTGGAAAGTGTAGTTATTTTTTTAAATACTATTTTTGGTGAGGTGTGAATACTTAATAAAAATATTTTAATCTCTGTTTTGTTTTTTAATATGGTAACTATTTATAGCTATAACCGACATAAGCAAAAGCTCTTTGGGTACCTCAATAATTTGTAAGAATACAAATGGTTCCTGAGACCAAACAGGTGGAGATCCACTGTTTACATTATTATTCATTTTCCTGATGATTGTAGATCAGTCCTCTCTAACTTAGATAATAGATTAAGCCAAAGTAGGCCAAATTTACTATTTAAAAAGTTAGGAAGGAAGGAGGAAGGGAGGAAAGGAGAAAAGGAGGAAGGAAAAAAGAAAGAAAAGCATAAGTAAAAGCAGCATGTTGCCATAAGGTGTTGCTAGAATTTAATGCGATCTGTGTATGTCAAAGATCTGCGTCGCTGGAATGACTGCTTTTTCTTTATTTATGTACCACCCTCTTCGTCTGTGCGGAGGATTAGCTGTATCTCTACTAGCACGACAATGAGATCAGATCAGAGAATCAGGCTAACATTTACCTCCCAACAGGAAAAAGCTAAACTGGGTTTTAGTCCAAGCAAATCATGACTGCTTATAATCTATTTAGAAAACATGGTTGTGACAGTGTGTGTGCATTCACTTCCGTGAGCATCATATGAAAGAGGTCTGCTTTTGAAATTTTTAATATAAAAACTTACATTAGAAGAAAAGTCATTTTTTTCTGGTTTGATTTTAAAGCTATTGCCAAATATGTTTCCTAGAATCCACCCTTGCGTATCCGTCCCGTCTTTTAATTGCAAAACATATTACACATGCATAAAAGTGTATGAAACATATGTCAGTTTGAAGAATAAAAATAAAACGACCATTTGTGTACCTATCACAAATTTATGAAATAGAACATTTCAGACCGGTATTATATGCCATTTCCTTGATGAAATCATATTTATTATTTTACTGGATTTTTTTTCATATTCGTATTAGCTGAGTAACTCCATTTGGTTCTGAATAATCAGTGGCCATGTAGCAAGAACAAAAAATTTTATGAATAATTACTAATTCCATCATAGTTCAATTAAAATCAATTTAGTCAACAAAGGTCATGACCTAGAATCTTAAGTTCACTCCCCCCAGGGCTTTTCCATCTATATTATTATGGAGTCTGTAGGGAGAATTTTCATTTGCTCTTCAATATTTGCCTTGTGTTTTAGTCATTAGCTTTTATAATTGCTTTGTTTCTTGTATAATTTCCATCCACTTTGCAACACCAGAGTTTAACTCTTTACTCTAAAAAATATATGTTGTTATTAAAAAAATTTAGAAAACACAGAAAAATCCAAAGATGGAAATAAAAACTACCCACAATTTTATCATACAAATGTAACCTTGGCAATAGTATCTCTGTCCTCCCCATTTTAAAACTTAAATACATTTTCTTGATGTTCTTCTAAAAAAAAAAATTACATTTTAATGGAGAAAAATAAGGGATACATCAAGGTTAATCATGTTTCTTTAAATAGCCAGAATCACCCTAATAGTGGAAAAAAAACAAAAAGTCAAACTAAAAATCACAGCAACCAAAAAGGTTACTTGGTATTTTAAATATTTTAAATAGCTGGGATGGATTTGTTTTGTTTTCATTCATGTGTATATTTCAACTATCTATTGCTGTACAACAAACCACTCCAAAATGTAGGGACTTAAATTTTTATCTCTTATAGTTGTGCATTTTATCTCAGCTGTTCTTTTGCTGGTTTCACTTTGAGTCACTCAGGCATATTTGACCGAGGTGGGAGTGTTAAGACGGCCTCACTCGCATGTCTGTCAGTTGGTGCTGGTTTTGGCTGCGAAACTCAGTCATCCTCCATGTGCCTTCTCATCCTCCAGTTGGCTAGACCAACATGGTCGTTTCATAAAGACCCATGGCAGAAACTTGTATGGCTTCTTGAAGCCTTGTGTCCAGAACTCATCAGTATAATTCCCAACACATTCTATTGGTCAAAGCAAGACACGGGGCCAGGCCAGATTTAAATCATAGGAAAGTGGACCCTCAGCTCTGGACTGAAGGAGATCAAACAATTTGTGATCATATTGAATCTGTCACAATGTTGTGAAACATGAACTATTTACTATTAAAGACCATTTCCATTAGCTTTTGGGGGGAACTTCCATAATATTAGAATTTATTAGATTGGATAATTACAGAGAAATATCTTTGGAGAAATGGAACCAGATTTCTCTGCCAAAAACTGACATTTCCATATGTATGATCAGGGTGACACATATGATCAGGTTCCAATGTCTATGGAGGAGCAAAGATAATAAATGTAACTGAAATGGACCAGGTTGAGATTGAAGTAATCTAGAATGTATATGCTCTGTCTAAAAATAGCAGATGCTTCTTTCCTGGCACTGAGCCCAGTGATGCCTGAACTATTAATATTTTAAGATACAGCCAAAATCCCGTCATTTTGTATATATCAATAAGCTGATTCTAAAATTTACGTGGAAAGACAAGAGAATCAGAATAGTGAATACAATACTAAAGAAGGAAGTCAGAGGATTCACACTGTCTGACGGTAACTCATAAAGCTGCAATAGTCAAGATATTGTTATATTGTCAAAATAATAGGGGAATAGATCAATGGAAGAATCAGAGCTCTCAGAAATAGACCCACAGAAATACAGTCAACCAATCTAGACACAGCCCTTATACCTTTCATTAAAAAACCCCCACAAAATCTCCAATTGGATGATAGACTTAAACATAAAGCACAAAACTATTAAGAAATAACTTCTAAAATACAGGAAAAAATCTAGGTGATCTTAGGTTTGACAATGAAGTTTTAGATACATTGCCTATAAAATAATGCATGAAAGTTGGACTTTGGGAAAATTAGTACTTTCTGCTCTGTAAAAGACTATGCTAAGAGAATAACAAGCCACAGACTGAGAAAGTATTTGCAAAGTACACATTTGGATAAAGGACTTGTATCCAAAATATACGACACGTGCTTGAATTTCAACAGTAAGAAAACAAACCAATTTAAAAAATTGGCAAAAGATCTTAACAGACACCTAAGCAAGATATATAGATAGAAACTAAGCATATGAGATGTGCGCAATGTCTTAGGTCATTGGAAAATTGCAAGTTAAAACAACTATAAGGTTCAACTGAATATCTATTAATATGGCTAAAACAAACAAAAAAATGACCATAGTAAATGCTTATGAGGATGAACAACAGGAACACTCATGCATTGCTGATAGGAATGTAAAATTGCAGAACCACTTTGGAAGAGAGTTGGGGAGTTTCTTAGAAAGATAAACATAGTTTTACCATATAATCTAGTAATCATGCTCCAGGGTATTTACTGAATTAAGTTGTAAAGTTCTGTCTAGAAAAAAATCTGCACATGGACGTTTATAGCAGATTGTTCATAGTTACCAAACCTGGAAGCAATCAAGGTGTCTTTCAATAGGTGAATGAATAAAGAAACTTTGGTACAATAGAAAAATACCCAGCAATAAAAATAAATAAGCTATCAAACTACAAAAAGACATGGAGGAACCCCAAATGCATAATTGCTAGGTGAAAGAAATCAATCTGAAAAGTCTATATACTATATAATTCCAACTATATGATGTTCTGGAAAAGGCTCTACTATAGGAATAGTAAAACCACCAGTGATTGCTCGTAGTTTGAGATGTAGGTGGTGGGGAAGAGATGAATAAGTGAAGCTCAGGGGATTTTTTTAGGGTGGCGGAACTATTCTACATGCTACAGTAATATTAGAGATATGATGTTATGCATTGACAAAATCCATAGAACTAGACAACACAAAGAGTGAACCGTAAGGTACACTGTGGACTTGAGTTAATGATAATGTATCAATATCACTTTATTCATTGTAACAAATGTACCACACTAATGTAAGGTGTTAATAGTAGGAGAAACTCAGTGCCGGGGATGGGGAAACTACTATGTGGGAACTCTGTACTATTCATTCATCTTTTGTAAATTAAAATAAAATTGAAAAATATTTTTAAAAAAATAACCATTTTGTGTTACATGATTTTCTGACAAAAGAAAATATAATTGAGTTGAAATTTTGGCTCTTCCATGGATGAATAAGTAGTATTACACATAGGTCCCAGGCAAATTTTCTTATAGCTAGAAGATAAAATATATAGGTTTTATTTGATGTTTTCTATAATAATGTAGTGTTATACAGTATATGTAGCTGAAACATTTGATGAATAGGCCTCCATTATAAAGATAGCTATTTATTTATTTATTTATTTATTTATTTGCGTTCCGCGGGCCTCTCACTGTTGTGGCCTCTCCCGTTGTGGAGCACAGGCTCCGGACGCGCAGGCCCAGCGGCCATGGCTCACGGGCCTAGCCGCTCCGCGGCATGTGGGATCTTCCTGGAGCTGGGCATGAACCCGTGTCCCCTGCATCGGCAGGCAGACTCTCAACCACTGCGCCACCAGGGAAGCCCAACGACAGATTTTTAACACAATTCTAACATGTTTTTCTAATCTTACTTCCCAAGCCACAGAAGCAATAAACAAAGCAGAAGGAGGTGGAATAGATATTAGTGGCAGGCACACTGAAAATATCAAAAAGGTACTGATACTGTCTTGTTCTTTGATGACAGTAAGTCAGCAAGGCCTGTAGCCCACATGAGTGACTTGTAGTCTCAAGCTTTCTCCCTTTGCCTTATACCATGATGTCAACAACAGATAAGACTATTCTAATATCCTAATCCTAGAAACTAGGCATGGAAAAACTTATAGGAGTCTATTTTTTAAGTTTCATTGGCATCTTTCCATGTTTCTTTCCTTCCTCTTCATCACAGTGTCTTGTTAGAAAAAAAAAAAAAAAGTTCCAGATACATCATTTTTCATAAAAGATGTGACCCTGTGCTTTTTTCCACAGACCCAGGACTGCATAGGCAACTGTATTTTCTGCAAAGACCATCAAATGTAGTAGCCATTGAAGGAAAAGATGCCATCCTGGAGTGTTGTGTTTCTGGCTATCCTCCCCCAAGTTTTACCTGGCTACGAGGAGAGGAAGTCATCCAACTCAGGTATTATAAATTTAGGACTTTTGTGAAATATATGTTACTATTTATCTTTCTCTAATTTGATGTGAATACCTAGTAATACTAGGGTTTTTGATAATAATTGAATATTCTTTCCACATTCCTTGGCATTAGACAGTATATAAAAGACACATACCCACTGGGATAAAGGAATGGGGAACAGAGTCAGAATCCATGAGATCAATTCTAAAAGGAAATTTAGAAAGTCATTGTTGCTCTTGAGATGATCCTAACCACAGAGGCTTCAGCAAAGATACTTTGGAGGATCTCATCCTGAAGAAGTGGTGTAGAGAGTGAAATACTTCTTAAGAAACCAACTTTCTTCATTCGAATGTATAGCGAGACATGATAGGGTCTGTGCAGTTGTTGTTTTTTTTAGCTCTGATTATATCTCTCACCATCCCAGCTATAACAAATATTCAAGATAAGACAGAAGAATTTTGGCTGGCTTTAAATTACTGAACATTAATATTAAGGCATACTTAGAAAGTAAACTCTTAATAGAATTGAATACTGAGTCTGAAACATTTTGATGAGAATGGATTAGATTTCACTTAAGAAATTAATTTCATTGATTTTGAGATCTGGTGTTCTAAATAGAACACTTATATTCTATGGTAAGATAGGTTCATAGGCAATAAGCTTATCTTTAAGTTTCATCTACCTTAAGTGTTTATTTATATAACAATAATACATAGTATGGTATCACAATACTTCTGAGAATACTGAAATATGCAATAAATCCGGTTGGAGCTTCCGCATGTGAAGGTGTGTTCTCTGAATATGGTCAGGCATGCACAGTGCACTATGACATGTGACTCTGTACAAAGATTACTAAATTGGATGTCAGGACATAGGACATGGACTTCCACTGTGGGTAATTACTTCTCTGGACCGGCGGTTCTCAAATCCAAAGTGGGCCAAATTATCTTTAAGTTTCTTTTCAGTACTAACATTAGTTCCAAGTTTAATCTACTTCATTTCTTTGATCACAGCACACAGTATTCCAAAGGGAGTGGTTTACCTTGAAGGGATTTTTGAACATAAATGTAGTGTTATTAAGCTCCCATGAAATAGAGTTTTTTCTCCAGTTTTATAAATTGAGCTTTTGTGGAGTTCAATTAAACCTTTGAATACCTTGCCTGATATAGATATATATAAATCACTCTCTAATGTCGTATGTCTTCTGTCTTACAGGTCCAGAAAGTATTCTTTATTGGGTGGAAGCAACTTGCTTATCTCCAATGTGACAGATGATGACAGTGGAACTTACACCTGTGTTGTCACCTATAAGAATGAGAATATTAGTGCCTCTGCAGAGCTCACAGTCTTGGGTAAGTTAACGGCTTGAGATGAGTTTACATTGTACCCTTCAAAATATATCACCGTGATGCTATAAATGCTTATCACCAAATTGCTCCCTACGTTTATTAGTGTGAAATTGCAAAGCCCCAGTACTCCACACATATGCTTGCTCTACGTTGATTGCACAGAGGTTAAATGTAGTATTTGAATACTCGCTCATTGATTAAAATCCAGATAGATCACTCTTAGTCTAATTATTCCCATTACATAACTGAAACTTAACAAAAATTATTATCTAAAAAAAGGGGTAAATAGCAAATGAGAGGTTCCAAAATATCTGGGGGAAATAAGTGAAGAAGTGAATGAGAGAAATTGTATTAAAAAATAGGTACTTGAGTAGAAAAGTTAAATGTCATTTGAGACGACAGGGTTTCTGACATTAAACTCAGATGTGTTGGTAAAATTGTTCAGTTAATATGGAAATGCTGTAGATGTTATGTTGAAAGTGAACCATTAAAATCAAATACATCTAAAGAAAACCTGCCTAGCAAGAATCTAATTTAAATAAATGTAAGTTCATTAAATTGAGTTAGGTAGGGTCACTGTGTTATCACTGCAAATAAATAATTCTTATATGCGGTAGCTCCTCAGTCAAACAAAATGTTTTATTATCCACCAGGTTTCTTTTAGCCAGTTTCATTTGAATCATGTAGTTTAGAGAAAGTGCCTTAACATTTGAAAAATCAATTGATTTTTCCTGTAACAACACCAAAAACTTGTTTATCAGTCTTTGAATATTTTCCTCTGGAATAAATCTTTTTACCACTTAAAGAATCCAGGTAAAATCATAGGCTTCTTAAGAAGTTATTCAGTAAGAATGAAAAGGTGTGGTATACTGATTATACCTGCTAACCTATATCATAATGTTATTATGCTATCCATTTTGCTTTAAAGTGTATTCAGAAAATGCTTTCATCTGCACACAGGGTAATAACATATACGATGAGTGAGGCAATGGAGTTGTTTGTTCTTTGATCAAACTGTAAATATTAAACTAAGAATAGGCAAAGGACTCTAATTATTTGGTTTTAGAGGTAGCATTATTCTAACTAAAATATCAGCTAACTTTAAAATGGCAACAATTTAATTTACTCATTTTATATGGAAGTTTTTTTGTGAAACAAAGAGCTTCCACATTTGTAACATCAAAGTACAGTAACAGAACAGCTACCATAGCAATAACCTTGTAACGTGTATTACTGATTGATTGTAAGGCAGATGTGGTTATGGAATGAGCTAGAATTTGTGGTGATCAGAGCTAAACCTCTAACTGCAAACGCCTGAGGTCTAATTGTATACCAAAATAATGCACATATTGAGACATGTAATGCTTCATTGATATCTAAGTCAAATGTATATAAATACTGATTTCTGAGGATAAACTAGCCAAGAAATATGTGTATAGACATACATATACGCACATATTTTGACATTCGTGGCATCTTCCTCTGTTTGTTACTGGGCACGTATGTATGTTCTCCAGTCCACGTATGTATGTTCTCCAGGCCTTGATTGTTGAGCATTGTCTTGTTTCAAATTTTTATTTTTTAAAAAAGTGAACACTAATTTATCCTTATATATTTTTGTCATTTATTTGCTTATATCCTGAGGAAAATTATCAAAGAAAAGTTTATACTCTCACCAGCAGTGCAAGAGTTTGCCCCTCACAAGGGTGCATTTTTCTATTATTTGCCTATCTAACAATTTTATAAAATTGAGTCTCTTTGTTCTAATTTACATCCCTATAAAATTCAGATTATTTTTATAGTTTTACTGGATATTTGCATTTTATATTTTGTGACTTACTATCAATCTTTTTTGATCGTCATAAATTTATTGAAATAGTCATCTTTATCTGGTTTATTTGCAAGAACTCTTTATATAGGAGAACAGTAATAATGCTCTATATGCTCTGTGTGTATTTTGTTGTTTTGGGTTTGGTTTGGCTTGGTTTTAAGTTTCATATAGGGTAACACATCTTTCTCTTTATGGCTGCTGGATTTTTTGCCTTTAGACTTCCATTTTTATTCTAAATGCACCATTCTATTTCTAAAAATCTAGTTACAGATGTTGAATATGTAAATTAGAGGCATTATTAAATTTTAAATATAGATAGAGCTGCGATTGTATCTTGGTTTTCCCCCTTCCTTCCTTCCTTTCTTTCTTGAATCTTCTTGGTAACTGCGTATACATTTTAAGGATTTCCCACAGACTTAATATGACTTATAACTATTGCAGAAGGCACGGTTTAATTTAGGATGTGGTTGTAACACTGTTTTAACTATTCTTCCCAGGTTTTAAAGTAAGTGTTGATATAGCAAAATCTTTGATATAGTCTTTGACTATCCTGATATAAGCTTAAGTTCATCCTGCAGGACTGAGTTCATATGGAAAATAGAATTTATTACTTTTTTTAAGGAAAAAATACCTTCATTATCAGTGTTACTTAAATTTGGTTTTCGTCATTTTTAAGAATTTAAGTGTAATTTAAATTCTTCATAAGAAAAAATTCCACAAGAAATCCAAGCTTGTGCTTTAATCATGGATTTTATCAAACTCTTGTTTTGCCTTTTAACTCATGGTTCTTTTTTGCACTTAGATTGCCTTTGAGTGCGAACTGGCATGAACTAACAGACTATTTAAGTAGGATATAATTTTATATGCAACAAGATAAAGAGAAATTCTGTGGTCTTCCTCAAGAGTTTCAGAGTTAATGTCCGTTAAATATCATTTAAAGCATATACATTCTAAAATGAAAATTGAAAGTTCCATAATATGTAAACCTATTGAAGAAATCTATATTAGATGAGATTAAGGACAACCTTGTCTGAAATAAATTAAATTAATGTATGGTTAATAATAACCATTTATGTAATGTTTCTGACCTATAAGAATAACCATCAATACAGTATTGGTAGACCTCTTTTGAGTACATGCATTGCACTGGGTTCCAGAAAGGCTACACAAAGGTTTGAAGTCTGGCTTTCTGCCCTTGCAATATAGTTATAAATTCATAGTCAGGTACCTTCATGACTTTTGAGTAAGGTTTTTTTCCATACTGCATGTAAACATGGGATCTGTGAAGCTGTGAAGAGTTGATAGTCTCTGCTTTCGTAAAAGATAGAGCCTAAACCAATGGTGACAGGAGAAATGTGGAGATGAGGATCCAGAGGGAGGCTCTTTGAATACCATTGCGAGCTTATATTTTGTTTAAATCACTAAAGCCATGATTATTTTTTTAAACTCTAGTTTTTAACAAGGATCTAAAGAATGGTATTCTGTCAATTCTTATTTTCAAAATGTCCAGATTTCTGGCTCAAGAGCTATAATCACCGTTTCTGAACATAAATACATCCTTTTCTCCATCTACCCGTTACCCTCATGCACACCTCCCTGCACACATCAAGACAACACTTAATAAGCATTGAGGAGATTTACCACTGCCTTAGGTCTCGATTCATTGTCCAAAGCAATGCAGAAATGCATATGTTAAAAAGCTATTTGATCTTTAACCAATAAAGTGCTTGACCTTGGACAAAGCCTGTGCACCCTTGTCCATACGCACTCAGAAGGAGATGGGTGGAAAGTTCACTCTTCAGTAAAAGCCATTAGGTCTAACATCAATGAGAAAATGAAAGTATTTTTGAATTTTCCAGAAAAGATTCTAGAATTCCTTTTAAAGCAGTCTGTAGCGATACAGGCAATACGCTGTTAAAAGTTGGCCTTTGTGTGTAGGTTTTCTCAGTTATTTGCCTTAGGTTGGCTAGAAGTGTCACAAACTGGCTTTGTAGGACACAAATAATTCTACTGGGTCGGTCTTTTACACATAATTGAAAACTTGAAGCGAAACCTAAGAGTTCATATCTTCCACCCAACAAGTGGCACGTGTTACTTTATCTGGTGTTTGAGTTTATGCTTCTCCCAAGTAAACACCTTTGAAAAGAAGTCCTTTGAGACAGGTATTACCCCTTCCTGAAACTCCTCCTTAAGGTGGCTGGGATCCATGTGTCACCCTTTAGGAATGTGTTCAGAAGAGCTTTCTCTACTGACCTGAGCATATTCGCCTTACACAGATACGTTCTTTAAGCCTAAAGGTGGTGGATTCAGAATATTAAATTATATTTCAAAATATATAATATATATACATGTATATATACATATGTATATGCACATGCATACACATAATATACACATATATATACACATATTCTCTATTTCTAAGAAAATTTCAAAATCTAGTCCCATATTCTCTCGAATGCTTATGGTTATCTCAACCATTAAATAATGTATTGATTTTGCAAATAATTAGATCATAGCCAAAGCTATTCAGAAAGTTTTAGAAAAACCATCTTAAACGTGAGTTGAGAGCAGATTAAGATACATGGGGGAAGTTAAAGACCCCTGTTTAAAAAATATAATTCTGTAATGTCATGAGTTAGAAAATTCCACCATAGTAGCTCACTTTCTTCTGAAAATGCTATTGGACAATAAAAGAGCTGGCTGGGTGTATATATAACAAGCCAACCAATTACAGTTTCTAGTCCCAGGTAGACAACTGAGCCACAGTATTAGTAGTAAAGTAGCACCCAACTGTTGGGGCCTCCTGTATACTCTTTCAAGTACTCTTCGGGCATAGAGAGACATATGACACAGATCCAGGCCTCAAAGACTAGTTAGGTAAACAGACAAGAAGTAGGCAATTACTAAAAAAGTCAAAGAACAGCTGGGAGAGAGGGAGGTGTGGGACCCTGAATAAAGATTTCAACAAAGATGAAAGAATGGGAGTTGGGGCTAGGACATTGGGAGGAGAGGTGGAAGGAGAGCCTTCTGGCAGGGGGAAGGAAGTGGGCAAAGGTTTAGAGATAAGCAAGGGATGGAGAAAGGCGAGTGATTATGGGTACAGAGGGAATCTGATGGTGGAGTGGAAAAGTGGTATAGATCCTGACTATGTTGCTAATGTGGTTAGATTTTTATCTTAAGGGTAATGGAAAGATATGGAAAGATTTTTGAGTTGTGGCTTACCAACTTTTCATCTTGTTTAGTTATCTAACTCTCTTATCCTCAGTCCCTTCTTTTGTAAAGAATGATAATTACTTCATCATAGGATTTGATGACTACTTGGGTATGAGAATTGGGAGAGAAGGGTTCCAGAATATAGCAAGACACAGGTTTGGGTGCTCCGGGAAATAAAGAAATGTAAGATGTTCTTCCAGCCCTCATGAGAAGCCTAGAACGTAGTTGCAAAGATTAAGCAAAAACAAACTAAAACAAAATGCCATAAATATTGAAACATCCCATGTATTCTCTTCATAACCAGTTTTCCTCATCTATAAAATGTCCATAGCAACAACTGGTCCCTGCATAATTCTCACAAATTGTGGAGGAATCATATAATGATGTCCTAACAATACACAGAGATAGTTTTTTTTAGAAATTTAGAAATCGCTAAATTTAAATCTAAATTTAGATTTAGAAATATCTAGAAACATAGACAAAAAATTAGGTTTGTGGCACAAGGATGATATCCAAATTCATGAAGCATTTTATATTTTTTACTTTCCTCTGTGCCTCTATGGCCTGCTAGTCATTCTTTTTCCCAGCTAGATTGTGAGAAACTTAAAAACCGATGCTGTGTCTTTTTTGTCTTGGCCACTCAAACTCTTGGTTTGTTCTCAGGCTCATCTGAGTTTTAAATAGATGAAATACAATTGAATGTGCATTGTACATAAATTATCTGACTTTCTATCAAAATATTTCATAAGCTCTCCATCGAAACTCTTGTTTTTTTTCCTACCCCACTGTTATGTGCTGAATTGTTTCCCCCAAATTTCTATGTTGAAGTTTTAATCCCCACTGTGACTGTATTTGGAGAGAGGACCTTTCAGTAGGTAATTAAGGTAAATGAGGTCGTAAGGGTGGGGCCCTTATCCAATAGAAATGATGTCTTTATAAGAAGAGGAAGAGGAGATGGGGTGTGTTCAGGGTGGTATGGCAGTAGACCACCCTGTCCCTTCCAAACTCTGGAGCTTTCCTACACTGCCTCCCTCCCGCCGCCTTTTAGATGCTTCCGGGCACCTGGTGTGTATTGAGTGCCCTCTGTGCCTGGTTCATTGCTGATTTCTGTGAGGCTTTATAAAAGAATGAGAGCGTGTCCGGCCACAGCTGTAGTCTTCTGACCCTGGTCTCCAGTCACAGCAGCCCTGGGTTTGAAGTGATTACAGGCTGCCTGTGCACTGGTAATTGGTAATGTGGGCAGTGGAAAAGTTGCAAGGGTTACAGGTTTTACGGGATCCATACTGGTCCCTTTCCAAATAGGACAGCCTTCAGTGACTGTGACAGTGACCAAGTATGAGACGGTGGAGGGAGTCAGGCTGTCATGCATTCACTGCCTAAGGCCTGAATCTGCCCCCCGCCATGACCCCAACACCACCCCTGTGGATGAGCATAAGGGTTTCCTGCCAGGTGGGCCGATCACATGCTGGAAAAAATTTTTAAACATAAAAAGAAGAGGAAGCAATGTCAGATCACTCTCTCGGCGCACACACACAGAAGAGACCATGAGAGGACACAGAGAAAAGCCATCATCTGTAAGCTACAGAAACAGGTCTCACCAGCAGCCAACCTTGCTGGCACCTTGATCTTAGACTTCCAGCCTCCAGAACTAAGAAAAAATAACTTTCTGTTGTCTAAGCCACACAGTCTGTGGTATTTTGTAATGTATACCACAGACTAATACAACTATAAAAAGGGTGGTTGTTCTATGCATTAACCTGTTGATCTTGATCAGTTTTACAGAGACAGGAGCTACAATGGAGAAGTATATTACTAACATTTCTTACATATTGTTAATATGGACAATCTTCAATTTCCAGGAGTGTTAAAAAAAAAAAAAAAAACCTCCCTCTTACAATAGCAATTAATCAAAACCCATTTCTTCATTTATACAATTGATTATATGTAGTTCTACTATCCTTGTAAATTTAGTGTTTGCTTGTCTTATTTTTTCTTCAATATCATCATCTTTTTATTTAGTAATTTTGAAGTATAAGGTACCACTTTAGATCCTATCATATTAAATTATCTGACCAAATTTTAATAATATATATATATTATTATTAACTATGAGAAAACTGTGTTTGTTTTCTAAATCAACTCTTAGGTATTCTCTATAAATTCACCTTACTACAACAAGCATGTAAATGTTGACACACACCATCAACTCTCAGATATGTCTAGTAAGGAAAGGAAAGGAAGGAAGGAAACGTGATAATTAAAAATTGATATGGCTTTATTTTTTACATATGCTTTAGTTTTATAATTTTTTGTGAAACATATGTATCATTTGCTGCTTCTTTCCCAGCATGGATAGTTGGCCAAGCAGAAAATTAACCCATCCATTTGTTTGGAGAGTAAGTGGCACATTCACCTACCATTAAGGTGTTCAATCACCTCCTTTATAAACTCGCTGGTGGATCACCCACGTTGGGTTTTAGGCTTATGTTCTTAGCCATGAATGGAAAATAGTTATCCTAAAATATATTAATTAATATAATATTTACTCTTTTATTACAATGTGTAACTGTTTGAATGGAGTTCTTCTGAATTTACTGCTTCTGCCTAAGTAGCAGTCCTTAAATTTCATGTTTACCTATAATTGGCCTTTATTAGCAGTGACACCCGACCCCCTCACCCATATGCATTTAATGATCATAGTCATAAAAGCTGTGCCTTAGGTAAGTTTATATCGATTATCCTTCACAGGTAATTGCCAAATGGATCATATTGAAGTTAGAGTTTTTCCATGTGGGGGTGTGATCCCAAATGTAGGATGCAAGTGCATAAAGTAAGGCAGAATTAAAATTTTAAAATTCATATATTAGCTATTTCTTCCCATCACTGTGTTGATTAGTTATCATAATTACCTTCCTCACCTGAGATCACCACTGTCATGACAGTATGCAAAAGTTCTATCCAAAATGATGTTTAGAAGATTCTGTGGAACACATATAGGTATTAGAAGAAGAAAAGTGGTAAACTCAGGCTGTTAGTGATAAAATTATTTGATTACGACTGCAATTATACCCGGCTATGGAAATACTAGTTGGATTAGTGGTAGGATTTATTTATTTATTATACAGATATTTATGTGCAGGCCTACTATGTGGATCTCTACTCTCCTTCCCTCTTCCTTTGGAGAAAACAATTTGAACAGTGTTTTGCATTTATCCTTGAGATGATTATGATCTAATTTTTTTCTTTCTCGGACAGATAAGGAAGGAAGTAGAGGCCCCAGAGGGAAAGGCAAAGGCTATGTACTAATTCAGAGCATTAAAAAAGGCAATCTAAAAAAAAAAAAAAAAAAAAAAAAAAAAAAAAAAA
>NW_020174429.1:5005370-5032259 GCF_003031525.2 Neophocaena asiaeorientalis asiaeorientalis
AAAAAAAAAAAAAAAAAAAAAAAAAAAAAAAGGCAATCTAAGGCTATGATTTTAGTTAGCCCTAACAACCTCAGCAAGGTGAAGTGACCACCTGTGGTTTAGAAAAACTGCTGACAGTGGTAGAAAGCTGCCCGAAAGAGCATTTCGTGCCAAAATTTTCCTGAAGTACCAGAAGTACACGTTATCCCAGAAGGAGTTTAACTCTGTGATAGGACTCGAACTAAATTAAACAGGAGTGTTTTAATTAAAGTTAGCAAGGGTTAGCATTAATTGCGCTTGCCAATTTTTAAACACTAGGGAGGAAAGATGATATTTCCTTATATACTTTCTGATTTTTTTTTCTGACTTATTATTTGATATATCTAGGTATACTCATTTCAGTAATTTTACATAGTTAGGTGTGGATTCAGCTTTAGTATAATCTGGTATATCTGAGCAGGAAACCTCCAGGGTATACCTAATATTCATGCACCTGAAATTCACACTATTAAGACCAACGGTCCCACTACCACTTGGTGGCAGTGTACCTAAGGGCAAAAAGCACCAACTTGAGAACGCAAGTCTTAAAATGGTGGACTCTATTAAAGCATTTGGAGTTTCTGTCTATACATTGGTTGATTCATTTGCTCAACAAATGTGTATTTAAAATACAGTAATTCTCTCACCTAATGCTTTAAAAAACAGCTTTATTGAATATCATACATTAAAATTCACATACTATACAATTTTGCATTTAAAGTGTACATTTTAATGGTTTCAGTGTAATACAGATGTGTGTGACCCATCTGACCACAGCCAATTTTAGAACACTTTCATTACCTCATAATGTTTAGCTGTCATTCCCCTGTCCTCTTGTTCTCTCTTTCTCCCTGCCTTACCCACAGCCCTAGGCAACCACCAATCTACTACCTCTGTAGATTTCCCTATTCTGGACATTTCATATGAACAAAATCATAGAATATGTTGTATTTTGTGACTGGTTTCTTTAACTTAGCATAATATTTTCAAGGTTCATCCTTGTGGTATACATCGGTACTCCATTCCTTCTATGGTCAAGTAATATTCCATTTGTATAGATATATCCTGTTTTATTCATCCACTCATTAGTTAATGGACATTATCTCCACCTTTTGCCTATTATGAATAGTTCCATATAAACATTTGTGTACAAGTTTTTGTGTGAACCTATTTTTTTTAACATCTTTATTGGAGTGTCATTGCTTTCCAACGTTGTGTTAGTTTCTACTGTATAACAAAGTGAATCACCTATATGTATACATATATCCCCATATCCCCTCCTCCCTCTTGCGTCTCCCTCCCACCCTCCCTATCTCACCCCTCTAGGTGGTCACAAAGCACCAAGCTGATCTCCCTGTGCTATGTAGCTGCTTCCCACTAGCTATCTATTTTACAAAAAGAGTCATGTACCACAATGTTCATTACAGCACTACTTACAATAGCCAGGACGTGGAAGCAACCTAAGTGTCCATTGACAGATGAATGGAAAAAGAAGATGTGGCACATATATACAATGGAATATTACTCAGCCATAAAAAGAAACAAAACTGAGTTATTTGTAGTGAGGTGGATGGACCTAGAGTCTGTCATACAGAGTGAAGTAAGTCAGAAAGAGAAAAACAAATACCATATGCTAACACATATATATGGAATCTAAAAAAAAAAATGGTTCTGAAGAGCCTAGGGGCAGGACAGGAATAAAGATGCAGATGTAGAGAATGGACTTGAGGACATGGGGAGAGGGAAGGGTAAGCGGGGACGAAGTGAGAGAGTGGCATTGACATGAACCTATGTTTTTAATTCTCTTGGGTATATGCCTAGAAGTGGAATTGCTGAGTTGTATGGTAACTCCATGTTTAATCATTTGAGTAACTACCGGGCTGTTTTCCAAAGCTACTATACTATTTTACATTCCCTCCAGCCGTGTACGAGTGTTTCTATTTCTCTACATCCTCACCAACACTTGTTAATAGCTGACTTTTTTATTCTAGCCAGCCTAGTGAGGATGAGGTGGTTTCTCACTGTAGGTTTGATTTCAATTTCCCTGATGACTAATGATGTTGAGTATTTTTTTGTGGGATTATTGGCCATTTGTATATATTTTCTGAAGAAATGTCTATTCAGATCCTTTGCCTATTTTTAATTGGGTTATTGGTCTTTTTATTATTGAGTTGCAGTGGCTTTTTATGGGCATATGTGTGTGGAGTGAAGTCTACCACCTTGATAGGAACGGGCTAAATGGAACGCCACAGAGGAACTTCTAGGGGCAATATGAGGTCATCGGCTACCTGGGTGGAAATGTTTGAGTTCACAAAGACTGTCTTCTCTTGCCTTGCTTTTCTCTTTAACTGAAACTCTGTCATGCGTGTGCACTGCTCTTGGATCATTAGATCTGACACAACCTGCACCCATGTGACAGCCTCCATCCTTCCCTCTGTTTCTATAACTTCTTGTTAATTTCATTATAACACTTAATGCATTGGTCAGGCAGCTTCCATAGAGGTTCGTAATGTGAGTTGTGATCACGTATAACTCAAATTGGTTTCCTCAAGGGGAGGGGTTGTATCTTAGTCATTTTCATGTCCCCAGTATCTTACATACTAGTTGGCATGGACTAAGCATTAAGAAATTCGTAAGAAATGCGTAGTTTTCTCTCTCAGAATTGAATTTGTATTTTCATCCTAAATGTTGAATATGTGGGAAAAAAAAAAAGTGTCTCATTCATTTGGTCCTTCTTGTGACAAAAGAAAACCCACAAAAACAAGAACAACAAGATTGTGTACAACCCTCAGAGTCCACGTCTTCTTTCTCATTTTATCTATATTCCGATGGTTCCGAAAAGCTATTCCGATGCATGAAGTGTTAAGTGCACTATAATTAAGACATGACAAAGGGTTCTAAACTGCAATTGAAATATTTTGGTAATTACTCCTTGTGAAACACATTTGGGTTACAAGTTCAGTAGGAACAAAATGGACAAAGTTAAAGATGAAGCAACTGTGTCATCAAATGAGGCATCTCGTAAAGATGAAGGCTAACCATTCTTGTTCAGCAGCATCCCCCCAACCGTCTTTTCATTATTAAGTATTCTAGCAAAAAAGAAAAACACAAAACAAGAAGTCCTCTGTGTTCCCTCAATTTAGGAAATGTTACATCAAGCAAAGTTAAATTAAACAAGTACACACTGCAGATTTTCTCAGAATCTCTAACAGGCTAATGTTTGGGAAATGGTATGTGCAATTAGCAAAGACTATAGAGTTAAAAGTCATTTTTTCCCTATGTTTGGAGGATGAAAGTGCTTTAGGTGAAGAATATCCTATTATCAGCAGTAAAGCTACACCAATTTAACTTATATGTAATTTCAACTTACTGTATACATTTCTGTGGAAACTGCCTACCCAATTAAAAGGGGATTTTTACCATGGTTAATGGGTGTGGTCATTTTTTTATTCTTGAAGTTCAGACCCATTACACATTTTGTAGGAAACAACATGACGCCTTTTTAATCACAGCCCAGTGCTTCCCTTCTGCTAAGAAAAATAAGTGTGATATTTGTGAGTTTGCATCCATTTCTTCTTTAGAGGGCCAGCAAAGCAAATAATTTAACCCCAGTGATTAAATTATACAATTCAGTTTTCCCTTGGTGTGTTCTTAGTGACCTTCAAAAAAATAGTTAGTGAATCCCACTGCTGAGTTCTTGGTCGTAACACTTTATCACCGATTTCCAGTGTATGAAAATCAGAGAAATTTCAGATGACTTGGGGGATTGTGTGTGTGTGTGTGTGATTCTTAAAGGATGTTTAGCCAGATAGAAGTAAGGATTGCGTATGTAGTATTGTGTTTTCCTTTAGAATGATAATTTAGGCTGTAAAATACCTTGGGAATTAAGACTCCACAGGGTCACTGTGTAGATATAGGCAGGAAGGGAGAAAGAGAGGAGAGGCATTTTCCTTCTTTGATTTTTAAAACAATAATAAAGTCATAAGAAATGGCCTCAGAAGAAGATATCAGTGAGTGAGTTTTTCTCTTCCCCACCTCTGGACTTCCTTCCATGTAAACAGCAGAGCAAATTTGTTCTCATTTCCACTGTAGACTGCTTGGTGTTCCTCTTTTTGGCTGAATGCTTTAAGGGACATTTCATGCTTATCAGCATCTCCCCTAAAATCAGGAGCATCTGTATGGTTGTGCATCTAATCTTTCATTTTAGCCACACCTTCTCCTTCCAGCGTCTTGCTCTTCTCTCTACTCCTCCAGTCTACTCCAGTTTATATTGTACTGAGGGTGTGACTGGGTGAGCAGCTGAGAGCATGTCATTTGACCTGTGCATGGTCTGTGTGATGGACCAGTGTCACCTCATCTGCAGAGCTGGTATGAAGTTTAGACTAAGTGAAATGACACATCTCCAGGGCAGTGCCTGGAATGGAACAGATATTTGATAAGTGGCATTGTTTTCGTTATTAACAACAGATACCTGCCCATTAACGTGCATTCTGCTCAATTACTCAAACTCAGAATAGGGAGTCTCATTTAGATCTTATAAGTTGGTCAGGTCTTACCATTTCCTGACATTTCAAGGAAAATCCAGGAGAAAGAAACTGTGCTAAAGAAGCATTCTAGAGGTGACTCTAAGAATAGTAGAACTTAGGGCAGTAAAATTTATCTTAAAATACAGGATCACTGAACCAAAGTTTAGAAGTAGGGATTCATGAGAGGAGATGAATGAGTTATGCTGCTTTGGGTGGGCTCTATAGTCTAGTGATTTGGACACGAACCAGGGTCTAGTACATATGAAGCATTAAGTAAGTATTAGCTATTATTATTTTTAAAAATAACTTGAGCTAAAAGTATTATAGGCTTTCTTGAGGGAGCTTAAGAAATGTACTACCATTATTTACAATTTACCAAAGACTATGAAAATGTCAGTGTTGTAAATTATTAAGAAAATCCCCTAGAAAATAAATATTCACAATTAAATTAGCTTTGGATAATAAGGAATATTTGTCATTCACATATATAATACATATGAAAACTTTCAAAATAAGTAAATAGAGTTTGGTTTAATGAATATATTCTCGGTGTTGCAATACATTAAACCCAGTCATGAGTTTTGGGCCCTCTTTTCTTTATACCTTATTTACATTACATTATTTACATTAAATCTATACTAGTTCAACCTCCAGGGTGTATTTCAAATCTATCCACTTGTCTCCATCCTGCCTTCCCTCACCTTAAATAAATCCAACTACTCTCACCTGTTACCTGGACCAGACCTATAACCTCCTAACTCTCTTTCAGTCTTGCCTTACTGTAACCCATTCTCTCTCAGAATGATTTCAACAGTTTAATCAGAACACAGTATGTCCCTTCTTAGAAATTAAAACTCTCAAGGTCCTTGCATTTTTTTTAGACTAAACTAAAAACTCCTTACCGCATCTTACCAACTGCTGTGGGATTTAGCTTGTGTCAACTTTGCTAACTTCATCACATCCTACCTCTATTCATTGGGCTCCAATACTAGCCTCCTGCCTGTTCCTTGAACAAACTAATTTCCATTCGCGAAACATTTTGGGGCAGCTTCCCATGTCTGGAATTATCTTCCCTCAGCTCTTGATGTGGCTAACTCCTCACCCAGATCATATCACAAATGCCACCCTCTTTTGGAGCTTATCCTTGTCCATTCTGACTAAATCAGCCTCTATCAGTTACTCTGTTCCACCATCCTGTTATTTTTTCCTCTGTAGTACTTATTACAATCTGTTATTATCTATGTCCTCATTCACTGTTCCTATCTTCACCAGAGTAGAATCCTTATCTGTTTTGTTCACTGTTATGTCCGCAGAAACTAATCAATCAATCAATCTGTTGAATTAATGACATGTTGCCATCACCATCGTCATTGATGTTCTCATAACTCACATTTATTGGGCACACGTTATGTGCCAGACATTGTGCAAAGTGCTGTGTTTTCGCATTTAATAGGCTCAAAATCTATATATTCTTATTTCCGTCTTTAATCTCCACTTTAATTGAGGCTCATCATCATCAGCATTGTCATCACTGTCACCATCATATTCATCGTTTCAGGAAGCAGAATTAGAGTTGGTGGTGTTTGCCTTCCTCAGACAGTGGTCAGAGAAAGGAATAGGGCCCTTAGATGTAGGAAAGTCCATCAAGACAACCCAAATGAGCTGGTCAGACAGGTGGATCATCAGGCGGGGGCTTGTGGTAAACAAAAAACAGACAGAAATCTTAGAAGCTGTGTAATTCTCAAAGTGAGGTCTCCAGGCCAGCAGCATGGGCATCACTTGTGAGCCTGTTAGAAATGCAGAGTTGTTGTTCATGCCCTTGCCTGCTGAATCAGAATCTCTAGAGATGGGGCCAAGAAACCATCTCAATAAGGCTTCCAAGTGATTCATAACCACTGCTTTAAGAAAAGGAAGACCAATCTGGCAGGTGGCAAAAGAAATGGAATATTAACAAGAGTAAGGCAAGGCATTCATATTCAAAAACCAGAACAAACAAAAGTAACATTGACAGGCCATGTGCAAAGACACAGACCTGTTATCAAAGCTGGAGTATAAGGGAGGGGCTTGGATGTAAGGAAGAACAGTCGCGGTAGAGAACAGGGTGGGATACTGTAGGATTAGACAGTATCCACATGGACTTAATCTTCTCACTTGTAGTACTTGCTCAAGTTCTTGAAATTTCCCTCTGATACACAGGATTAGCATCAGAGCATGAGGTTGGGCTAAGCCAAAAATAGAAAAAAAAAAAGCCTATCTACTGGAAGAGTGTGGGTCTGGGGAGGAAGATGGGCCGTGATGACTGCACTGAAACAGATCTGTAAGTTTGCAGATGACTCTGAAACTGTTCCAGCTTGTGAGATGGATGTTTCCTGCAAGAACACTTTGTAATGCTGTGTGAATAGGCAAAATAATAGAGGATAAATTTCAGCTATGGCAAGTATAAGGTAATGTATCTTGGGGAAATGTAATCCAAACTATGCTGGTAAAATGAATTACTCTCTCTTCTATTACTTTTGTCTGGAAAAACAATAAAAAATATCTGAATCTATGTCAACTATTCCTTGAAGATAGTCCAGTGTAGAGTGGACTATCAAAGTTCAAAAGGTCAACCAAATGCCAAAGATAACCATGATAAAATTGAAGAAAACAGGATTATATAATTTTGTTAAATCTTTGAACAGAGCTAATAATGTTTCTGTACGTGGTGTAGAGTCCATGGTTTTATTCAGTACATTCCATTAAAGCCATAAAACAGAAAAGCCTGAAAGGTTAACAGAAATGATCAAAGGAAAGAAACAGTAAGACCAGATGAGAAATTTTCAGTTCAGAAAAATGATGGGTGAGAAGGGACACAATCAAATTCATGTCAATGAAGGATATTAGTAAGTGGAGCATGGTCATGTTCAACAAGTTCAACAATACTATACGTAGGAGAATGCTCTTGAAGCTTGAAGGTAATTTTAGGACAAAAAAAAAGAAAAGAAAAAAAGTATGAGACTTCTTTTCATACCTGGTGGTAAATTTATTGATGTCCTTCCCCACAAGTGAGTTCATAAATTAAAAAGATAATAAGGAATATAAATAATTGGAAGATGAGATTTAAAATGGTTTATAAAAGGAACACTCTAGATCATTCTAGATATTTCCTTAACATTTAAAAAAGACATTATTTGGAGATATATTCAAATTCATGCATTCTCATGAAAAACAGAGTCCAGGAATTGATGATTGATGCAGTGTAATGGTTTTTAAGTATCCTTTAATATATATGTATGTATACATGCACAAGTACACACTCCTATTCACACAAGTGTGCATATACATATATGTTTATATTTGCTCCCCTTTAAAATAAAATTTTATGAAAGAAACGTGTTCATTAACTCTAAGTACATTTAAAAATACAGACTAGTATGCAAATAGTAAACAGTAGTACAAATACTATACAAATAGTACAAATACTATACAAATAGCATACTAGTGTACTATTAACACTTTACTATACGATTTTCTCTATATGGTTACAATTTGTACTTTCTTCTGAGTTTTAAAAGTATTTACTGCCTCTAAAATTTTGTCACTATGTAGATTGTTGATTTAAGATAGGCAGTTTTAAACATAATAACATGAAAATACTAATATTCTGTGAAATTCAGTTTACAAGAATACAGGATTTTTGCTGTGTATTTCAAAATGAGGTAGACTTTGGTTTTAGTATTCAAGTTTATTACACTCATGAAGTTAAGTAGTTTTATAATTTACATTATTTCTGTAAATACATTTTATTTCTAACGTCTTTTGTTTTATGTTTTAATACTATTTTGTTTAGTTTGTAAAGACTGTCTTAAGTATGTCTTAATAGCACGTAGGTGTCTCCTTTTTTCGTTCTTATCTACCCAACTTGAAATACTTTGCCTTTTCCAAGGAGGGTTTCACTTGTTCATATTTATTGTCACACACTAGTTAAATTATTATCATGAGATATTTAAAAAAACAGAGTCTGAGTTTAAATATTGGTGCTGTTTACTAGCTATATTATGAAGTTGTATGAAGATTTAAATTAGATAGTGGATTTAAAACACTTAGTATATTGTCTGGCACAGAGTAAGCATTCAAATTATTATTTTTGTTGTGATTATTTCCTCTGCCTTATTTTATACCTCTGGCTTTTATTTTAATACCATTTTGGTGTTTTCTTTGTTTATATCTTCTACTGTATAGGTTGTTTTTTTTTTTGAGTTTTAATTTTTAGAGTAACTAGGAAGGTAGAAACACTCTTACAGATTTTATAGACAGTTAACTAAATTGGTTAAAATAGTTACATAAATCTAAAATATGATAACTTGATGGGGAATTTAGAATGTCATTCTTTTTACTGCCTCTTCCTTCTTAAGTCTCATTGATATTAGTATTTTGGTGCCATATTAATTTTATTTGTCTACAGTTTTGAGGGTATTTATCTTTGATTTTTCATCCTATCTGCTATAATTGTCACACTTATAATTATGTCCTAATAAGCATTTTAATTGTTCACTGACAGAAGTAGAAGGTGACATGTAAAAGCAATGATTGATATGGAAAGTATGACTGAAAATTCATGAATATTTCAGGTATACGGCAGAGTGGTTGAGTTATATATATATGCACATATGTATACATAATTCTTCAGATTCTTTTCCATTGTAGGTTATTACAAGATGTTGAATGTAGTTCCCCATGCTATACAGTAGGTCCTCGTTGTTTATTTTATATATAGTAGTGTGTATCTATTGATCTCAAATTCCTAACTTATCCCTTCCCCCCTTTCCACTCTGTTAGCCATAAGTTTGTTTTCTGTGTCTCTTAGTCTATTTCTATTTTGCATATAAGTTTATTTGTATCATTTTATTAGATTCCACATATAAGTGATACCATATGATATTTGTCTTTCTCTATCTGACATGCTTTACTTAGTATGATAACCTCTAGGGCCATCTGTGTTGCTGTAAAATGGCATTAGTTCATTCTTTTTTATGGCTGAGTAATATTCCATTGTGTGTGTGTGTGTGTGTGTGTGTGTGTATTATATATACACACACATCTTCTATGCTCTTTTAATTGATGTGCAAAAGCATCTTCTGTATCACTTACACAGGGTTCATATATATCGTTACAGTTAAAATTTAAATTCTCTGAGAAAAGAACGTGTGTTTCTCTTATTTTTATTTTTTAACATTCAGAAAAACTGAGGGAGATTTTCTCTGTGTTGTTACTGTAGTTTTTTAAAGGACTTGGAAGTGATGGGCAATGAGACTATTAAAGTTTGACAACAAACCTGGGTTTTAAATAGTAAGAAAAACATCATTCTGGTGAATAACATTTCTGTATCTCACTTTATACAAGGAGTGAGAAAATTGGTAGAAGCAGAGATGCTTCCATGGTGATGTAGATGATTGAAGAACCAGATTTGCCTCCTCAAGTTGAGAGTGATATTTTGGAAGCCTGAGAAGGGAATTAAGGGCGTTAGGAAGGTCTGTGGAATTATCCATACTTCATAGGAAATGACACCTCAATGTCCCCAGTTTCTTAAGTCCAAAATTTAAAGGCAGAATCACTAAGGACCAGGAACTCCAACCCTGGTTCTGGATCAAACCTGGCTGTGTGATTGCTGAAAATAAAATCTGAAGCCTAGAGGCACAGTCTTCGTCTGAAGAAGCAAGAGGAGAAGGCCCAGTTTTTTCTGCAAGAGCTTAACAAGCAAGAGCACATGGAAAACATTGATAAGTGATAGGTGAAGGAGAGACAGGTAGGAAATCTATTAAAGAAGAAGAAGAAGGAGAAGATAAAGATAAAAGAAAAATCTATTCTGCTTAAAATGTGGTTTCTGGACCAGGCCAGCAGCATCACCTAGGAATATGTTAGTAATGCAAAATTGTTCTCCACCCCAAACCTACAGAAAAAGAAACACTAGAGGAAGGGGACCAACAGTCTCTGTTCCCTTGGGTGATTGTGATGCAGGAGAACCACTGGACTGTAGAATAGATCACGGGCCATTTCATACATGGATCAACAACTCCATCTCCCACCGTAGCCACAGATGGCATCATTATATTACAGCTTAATGTGATGTTCATGATGATAAAGAATCCAGGGATTTACTTTAGTTGTCTGTTTATTTTCATCTAGCCTGTTTAAGAAAGCAGGTAAATGATGTGATAGATAGCTTCTCATCAACTTTCTTGGGGGCATATGAATTGATAACCATTAAGCTATCAAAAATATGTGTGTTCCTAGAATACCAAATGTCTACACAATGCTAGATAAATATCATGTTACTATGTTGTACTATATTATTTATAAATGGACATCTCTCACACAGTCCTGCTAAGTTTGACATTTATGCTCCTAGTCTCCCTAAAACCTCCCATTGTTGGTGTAACTGTTTTCTTTGAAAATATGAACATAGGTTTTGACAAAAAAATACCTTTTGAAGATTTATGTGAGTAATGCCTACGATAGATTATTTTTATACGAAGGTAAATTTGTGATATTTTTGAAAATTCATTTTCCTTTACTTCCCACTCACCTTGAAAACATACCAGGAATATCGATACAGGTACGTGAAAAATTGGAACCAGTAATCCAATCCAGGGCCAAAACGTGGCACTTGCCTTGGGTGTGAAATTTAAGGGAATGCCCTAAAACTCAGTAATTCAGATAAATAATAATTTAATACTATATTTTAAGAAATCAAAATTACTGTAAAAATTCTTGATGAACAAAATAGAAATATATTCGATAAAGATAGTCTGACCATACTTTCGCCAGACCCATCCCATTTGCCTCACCTGAGTCCTGGCCCGGCTGGATCTGGTTCCCACCATTGGACCCCTCAAAAACAGTCTGCTGAGAAGCAGTTACCTGACTAGTTTTGCTTGTATCTTGACTCTGCATCAGCCTGAATATTTGTATTGAAACATATTTGGAATTCAAATCTCCAGGAGTTTTACTTCTATATAATTTAAGATATCCCCCGAAAAAGAGGATTTAGGGCAAGTAGCTTTTAACATAAAGCATCTGTAATTTGTAAAACCAAAATTATGTAAAATAACATATTTCACAGAAACCTTTTTATGTCAGTTAAGTAGAAGGGTGTGCTTTGCTCTTAAATAATGCAAAAGGTCTCTGTGTTTTTACAGTTGGCCGTCTGCATCTGTGGGTATCATGTCCGTGAGTTCTGCATCTGCAGATTCAACCAACCACTGATCGAAAACAGTCTTTAAAGTTCAGAAAGTTACAAAAAGCAAAACTTGAATATTGCAAGGCAGCTCTTTGCGTGGCATTTACATTGTATTTACAACTATTTACGTATTTATATTGTATTAAGTATTATAAGTAATCTAGAGGTTATCTAAAGTATATAGGAGGATGTGTAGGTTGTATGCAGATACGTCACCATTTTATATAAGATACATGAGCATCCCTGGATTTTCATATCCGCAAAGGTTGAGGATGTGGGCAGTGAGGAGTGTGTCCTGGAATGAATCCCCCTTGACTACTGAGGAATGACTGTATTAGTCAACTCCTTATACTGTATGCTGTGCAAATCCTGAATTTGGTTGTCTAAGCAAGGGCACCTTGGCATCAGACTGCAGTGATATAAGTAACAGAACATTCCTTATAGTTGGAGGTAAGGAGGGTAGTAGAAGACCTAGTAGAGCAATATTTTCTGGTCACTGAGGGATTTCTCTAGGGAGTTATCAGAGTGTAACTGATCTATCTGACTCATGTGAGAGAGGCAAATGAAAAACAATCATCTTATTATATCAGTCTTCAGATGCTTTATTACTTTTCAACCTGGAAGTTGGAAACTGGGCTCAGGCCTGCTTTTAAGGATAGTGTGGAATATATCTGATGGAAGGGGCCATCCTATGCATGTTGCCAGAGGTGAGAGTCATGCTACATTTGACTGCCAGGGTCCCATGAAGCCCCTGGCCGGTTTGGAACAACTTTCTGGCTGAAGTTGCATGTTCAAGAATCCATAAAGGATTCCTACTGAATTTCAAACATAGAACATGCTGTGGTGATATCTGTAAGGAGATAGCTGGGACATATTTAGGAGGGACTGATGAAGGTAAGACCTCTAACATGAGTGAACAACTCCAATCTCTTACAGGTAGAAAGACCTCTGACTGTTTTATTTTAATTACTATTAAGGAGCAAGCAAAAAAGTATATATCTGTAGGTATTCTAGCTAAATAAAGTAAAATAATATTAGCAGCATGACAGTCTTTCTTTTGTTGTTGTTGTTGCGGTACGCGGGCCTCTCACTGCTGTGGCCTCTCCCGTCGCGGAGCACAGGCTCCGGACGCGCAGGCTCAGTGGCCATGGCTCACGGGCGCAGCCACTCCACGGCATGTGGGATCTTCCCGGACCGGGACACGAACCCGTGTCCCCCTGCATCGGCAGGCAAGACTCTCAACCACTGCGCCACCAGGGAAGCCCCATGACAGCCTTTAAAAGAGGGAGAATAAAGTTCTACAAGAGTCTTATTATGATTAATATTATTATTGGTTCAGGCTGTATGAAGTACTTTTGGTGTGTGGTTACCTGTGTGCTGTCATGACTTTTACCGTAGTGCACACTACCTTCATGACTCCCTAGGAATCACTCCTGGTCCTTCTCTTTCACCAAAACCATTCCATTTAATGAAGTCTTAGGCTAGTTTCTCACCCACTGATTCTTTTGTGTGTGAGTGTGTTTTGTTCTTTGTTATTATGCTTTTTTAACATCTTTATTGGAGTATTAATTGCTTTACAATGGTGTGGTAGTTTCTTCTGTATAACAAAGTGAATCAGCTGTACATATACATATATCCCCATATCTCCTCCCTCTTGTGTCTCCCTCCCACCCTCCGTATCCCACCCTTCTAGCTGATCTAGCTGATCACCGAGCTGATCTCCCTGTGCTATGCGGCTGCTTCCCACTAGCTGTCTATTTTACGTTTGGTAGTGTATATATGTCCATGCCACTCTCTCACTTCGTCCCAGTTTACCCTTCCCCCACCCTATGTCCTCAAGTCCATTCTCTACGTCTGCATCTTTATTCCTGTCCTCTTACCCACTAATTCTTCTATCATAGTGTGTGTGTTTGAGTGTGTGTGTGTGTGTATCTGTGTAACTTATTCTGAACAATTGGGACATGGAATGGATTGGGAGAGGAACTTGGATTATGAATGATATTGAATAGTAACAGCTATCATTTATCGAGTGCCTTCTGTACAACAGACATCATACTATGTAATTCACATAGCAATTTACGCTTCTCTTTACTACACCTCAGTGAAGTATCCATCCTATACCTATTTTACAAATTAGAAAACTGAGATTGAGAAAAGATGACATGGCTTGCCTACATAGCTAATAGCCATCCAAGTCTGGATTCAAATTCATGTTCTTTCCTCACTCCCCACATGGACCCCTTGGGGCAGCCCTACCTCCTACTGCTTTCAGCCTTGTTCCAGCTCCTGAGCAGCTTCCCCTCTTGTTAGCACACTCACAAAGGCTACATTGTTGAGGGCTGAGATAGATGAGATTTTAGGCTTAACAGTAACATAGCTTATCTCCTTTGATCTTCACATGGTGTGGTGTACCCCTATTTCAGGTATGGAAACTGAGACTCTGAGAGCTTCAGTAAATTGCCTTGGTCACACAGCTAGGAAATAGTTGAATCAAGATCCACCTCCAGATGTCATGCTTTTAGCCATTATACAGAACAGTCTCAAGCCATGCCATGCTTCCACTGTGATACAGTGGGGAAACCACTGGATTAATAGACACAGACATCAGCGTTTTATTCCAGACGTGGCTCTTGCCAAGTCCTATCTCTTCATCTGTAAAGCGATGATTAATCAGGCCTGCCCTGGGGAAGTAAGTCATATCTTGGTTGTTAGACTTCAACCAGAAGCCGGGAAGAGACAGCTCTCACTGCAAGTTATTGCAGAAATACTGGGAGCAGCTTGAGAGGCTGAGGCTGCTGTAACGATCTGTGCTGTATCTCACACGAGCTAGAAGAGTTCTTGACTCTGAAGCTTTTCGGGACTCAGACAAAAAGCAAACAGAAGCTGTCTCAGTAAGAGAGATTTCAAGGGCATTTCTTGAAAGTGGGAAAAGGCTCCTCTTTCTCTCTTTCCTCATGGCCAGAACCAGCCCAAAGTATAATTAAGAGGCTTTCTGATGAAGGACAGGTAGAATAGTCAGGAGATCATTCCTCATTAATAGGTTTCCTATTATGTGTTTCAATTCTGTTTTAACATTTCCCTCCCCCGAATTCATTGCTTCTTAGAGTGAATAGGAAGTAAGGGATACCAACTGCTGATAGTTTCTGAAAGTAATCCTGAGACTCGCCTCTGAAATTGACATGACCTGACTACATGTGGTAAGGAGTTGGCTACTTTCTCTTGCCTTCTGAGTGGATTTCAGTGAAGTCCTGGTCGGCAGGAGTCTAAGAGTCTAAGACCTTGATATTAATAGATTCTGTCTTCATTATTCCAAAATATTTAATGATCTGGGAAGTTGGAGAAAAAAAAAACAGGCATTTCTGACTTTCCTTTTTCAGACTCTTTCTCCTGTCTCCTTAGTCTCAATCTGGGTTTATTTTCATTGTAGAAACGAGAACTAGATGGCCAGATCCTCATCACTAATAGTCAGGGACATATCCTCAATTTGACAAATATTTCTTAAGGACCTACTTACAGAGACACTCTGCTAGATAGTGGGGCACGATTTGCTGGCTTCTGTCCTTGAAAAGCTTACATTTTCCATCTCACGCTATATTTTTGGAGGCTAATACGGTTATCTTCACATTAATCCACATGAGATTTTTCTATTTCTCTCCATTAGTATTTTTGTATTTCTCACCTCATCCATCCTATCCCATCAAGTTATCCCCTGAATATAAGCTTTAAGGGAAATTTCACAAGAACTTGAATTTCCTACTCTCTTTTTATTATTTTTCGAATTTTATTGTCGTCAGAATACTTAGCATGAGTACGTCCTTAACAACTTTTTAAGTGCAGTATATTACTGTTGACTTCAGGCACCGTGTTATACAGCAGATCTCTAGAGCTCATGCATCTTGTTTAACTGAGATTTATACCCATTGATTATTAACTCCCCATTTCCACCTCCCCCCAGCCCCTGCCAACACCTTTCCACTCTCTCATTCTACGAAGTTCACTATTTTAGATACCTCAAGTAAGTGGAACCATGCAGTATTTGTCTTTCTGTGACGGGTTTATCTCTCTTAGCATCATGTCCTCAAGTTTCGTTCATGTCATCCCATACTCTCTTTCAATTGAAAACAAATTCTCTCATTTTTGGAATTACTCTATCTGGCTGTGTCTGCATAAGCTTGCAGATGGTGTGTTTGCTGTTCTCACCTGTGTCATATACCTCAGCTGACTGATCGTTCCTTCTAATAAATCAACACTTTGAAAACTATTGCTGTATCATAACACCTGACTGTCAGCTTTCTGACACCCAAATACAGTTTGGTTCAGAAGGGTCTAAACAAGCACCTTTCAGATAAGAGATATACAGCTTCTGTAAGTCACACCCAAAAGATGTGTAAGGCAAATCATGTGGCCATGTCACTTAATGCACAAAGATTGGAAAGTTTACAATCAGTTACTTAAACACCTTGCTCTGTTTCACTTTATGGATGTTGGCATATCAAGACCTCGAATCCACCTCCCCAGCTATGGCTACCTCGAATTGAATAACCAGTTTTTTTTCCTCTAAATCTCTAGATTTTTATTGCAAAATATTACCTTGCTTCTTGCTTCTGCCTGCATTGCCAACGAGCTAGAATACCCTGTACAGTACTGCTGCAGCTGGATGCGCATGGGCTTGGAGGGGGTGGATAGTTGGTCTTCAGTCACAGTGGGCAGCTCCCACCCTAAGATGAGGGCCTCTATTTTCAGGGTTCTGGCCTAGGGTGTTCTATCATACTAAGCTGCCTCCACAGGGCATATTTATTTATGAAAATAAATCAGTACTTTCAAAGCAGTATGTAGCCTCCTAAGGGAAAAGTATTTCATTTGACGGTAACTAAGAATTCTGAACATATTAATTGAAATGTTTTGTTATCCTCCAAATATGTAGCTACATCTTCAGTAGTATTATGTTCAATGTTATATCACTGTTGCTTAAATTGTAAAATGCCATTACATTTGTGTTATTATTACTAATAATGAGGCAGATAGGCACATATGCTTGTTCCCATGAGAAAGGGAAGATACTCAAGTGTAGAAATTTTCACTGAATTGTTCAAGTATGCTCAACTAGTTCACATGATATGGGGTATAATTTTCCGTGAGGATATGCATATTTGCCTGGACTGTAGTTATAGACGAATATTATTCGGGGGAAGTTTATTTGATCCTGCATCGAAGGTGATCCACCCTTGAAGTAGATCAAATCTATATATTATGATCAAGCTATTTCCCCATGTATTCCTGAACTTGAGATACCTGTTCATATAATATAGTCTTTTATATTCTGGGTGGGCTATACCCTTTCCCTTTCTCTATACCTTAAATTTTCTATGTCCTTAATTTCCTTATTTTGTGTTTTCTTTTTCTGGATATTTTCTCTTAATTAGTTTTAATTAGAAAAGGAGTATATAATCACCAAAAACACTTCAAACAGTTCAGCAATATCTAAAATGGACTGTAAATTTATTCCCACTAATTAAGTCCTATTCCCATTTGTTAGGGACAAACACGCTTAAGTGTTTCCCACGTCTTTAACAATCTTCACCACAAACTACATGATGAGGACAAATCCCATGTTGTACCTAGAGGGAGAAGACCCAAGTTCAAGATACGATTTTCCTACCATGACAGTCATTCAGTATCTCGGGAAATTCATTTTTCAATTGTAAAATTGGTGAACAATTTTTCTCTTACTTATACCCTAAGACTGTTGTAATGACCATATAAAATAGGGTATATAAAAGTTGATGGGGCAGTTAAAAGGCCATACAAATTTAAGTTACTGCATAGATTGTGTAAAAACCAAAAATCCTACTCAGCTTAAATATCCTTTTTATTCTGTATAGCTTTAGCCTTTGTTGAGCTTACTTTCATTCTCATAAACTGAACCAGTTTACTCATTTATATATTCACCATCACTTTGAATCAACCGGAAGTAATTTCTCACTTATTTAAAATCCCACAGTATTGTACTGTACCTCTCTGGGGTTTCTTACACCATTTTCCTCTCTGCTCTTTTTATATGTATAGGGGTCCCAAACAGATCTCTAACTCGACATCCCCTCCCAGTAGCATCCAATGTTCTTTTTCAAAGAAGACATGCTTATCAAATATTTGTTAAGTTTTAAATGAATTAAGAACTAGACACATGGATGAGTTATGGAAGTGTTTCAAAGTCCTTATGGATATTCATTCTCAGCACTTAGATAACAAGCCTTAAAGACAGGAGCTGAAGTATCCGTGCATCCCCTCATCCCTCCGCATCATTTGCTGCTCTTAGAGCAGTGCCTGGAGTGGTTCATCGGTTCACTGCCTCACCTGACTGCTTCCTCTGGGCTGGCTGCCTCTTTGACCTGGCCCAAATGCTCACACATTATACATAAAGTGCTTCCTGCTGCGTCCAACCTGTATCTTCCAGTTGCCTTTGCCCGTGGAGTCCTTTGGACCTTCCAGAGCACCGGTCTTTACCCACTGAGCCCTTCAAACACAGCACTGAAGACAGAACCTATAGCTTATTCCTTTGTATCACTGACTTTCAAAGCTGCCTGAACAATTGGTTCTGGCTGGATTTATTTCAAAGCATTGACTAAAGCAGACAGAAAGCTTCCTGCCAGGCGGTTATATTTACCACACAAATTTGTCAGCTTAACTAAACATTTCAGCAGAAATTTGAGCTGATTGATCTAAAGGGCTCAAACACTGTGAAAGCAACGAAGGTGCATCAGACTAGGTAACAGCGTCTGCAGGACTCCAAAATGATAGCTCAATAAATGTTGTTTTTCAGAGGAGCTATGCTGTTGCCTCCCAGCTTCCCCCATCCTCCCCCCATACTGGGTTTACAAAAGCCATCAGGAGCTTTCATGAGTGTAGGTAGGTTTAGGCTAAAATACAATGGTCGTGTTAGCAGCAATCTTGAGATGCCTCAGTTGGTTTAAATTATACCTTAAAAATGTTATTGTAAACTCTGAGCAAAATTACAAGATACAGTGATCCTTGAATTCTTATTGCAGCTTTAACATCACCTCTATCCTGTATGTGTTTGTGCTTAACTTCTCTTTCTGTAAAATGGGAATTATTTTCATCACATTACTGTCACACTGTCTTCATAATTTAACATGAGACTTGCAAGAAAAATCTTCACGACTCAAATGCCATGGGAACCTCCTATACCTTATAGTGTAAACCTGGAAAATGTAGCAAAGACTGATCGTTTGAGAAGATATAACAATTGTTGATACGCTGGAACAGTGTATCACTAGTTATCCTTTTCAGTATCTTCTGAAGATAAGATAATCAAACTGGGTATAACTGTCATAACTGTTACTAGGTTTATATAATTTGCATTTTCATCATTTCCTACGTGTGTAATTTAATTTAGCATGATTTACACTTTCATTATTCTTTGGGGGGAAAATTAAGTAAAACAGAATTTTCAAACATTTAAAACAACATTCAGGCAATAAGCAACATTTATTTGGCAGATGGGTCTGGGAAACACAAAGAAGGGTAGGGATGTATTTGAGGGCAGTCTGATGTTTCCCATGGATTTTGCAATCTACAAGGCAGATTAGTAGCTCAATTCTTTCCAAGGGACTATTGGCAAATGTTATACATCTAATTGCTCAAGAGGCAATTTTTAAAGCCACATTATTTAAATTAATTTAATAACAATATAAATGAGGCAAATGGATGTTGTTCTTCTTTTCTGTGTCCTCTACATCTGTTGTAGTCTATTCATTATATACAGAGAAGAGCGGTATAAATATTTTAATTTGAATTGATTTAATTAAGCCATAACCAAAGAACATCTTAAATTAAGCCAGTATGTTTTAATTGCTTCTTTTTAAATTAATAGACTTTATGTTTTAAAGCAGTTTTAGGTTCCCAGGAAAGTTGAGCAGAAAGTACAGAGGGTTCCCATATACTTCCTTTCCCCGCAACTGTAGAATCCCCCCCCACTCGGGGCATCACTCACCAGAGTGGTACATTTGTTATAACTGAGGAACCTACATTGACACATCATTGTCACCCTTGGCCCATAGTGTATATTCAGGTTCATTCTTAGTGTTGTACTTCTATGAATTTTGACAAATGTATAATGACTTGTATCCAGCACTGTTGTATCATACAGAATATTTTTCATTGTCCTATAATTCTTCTGTGTTCTGCATATTCATCATTCCCTCCTCTCTAACACCTGGTAACCACTTATCTTTTTACTGTCTCTATAGTTTTCCCTTTTCCAGAATGTCATATGGTTGGAATCATAAAGTATATAATCTTTTCATACTGGCTTCTTTCACTAGTAATGTGTATTTAAATTTCTTCCATGTCTTTTCTTGGTTTGATAGCTTATTTCTTTTAAATGTTTAATAATATTCTATTATCTGAATGTACCACAGTTTATTTATCCATTCAACCTACTGAAGGACAGTAGGTTGAATGGGTAAATAACTTGCTTCTAAGCTTTGGAAGTTATGAATAGAGCTACTGTAAACATCCTTGTACAGGTTTTTGTGTAGACATGTTTTTAGTTCACTTGGATAAATACCAAGAAACACAATTGCTGGATCATGTGGTAATGGTATGTTTAGTTTTGTAAGAAGCTGTCAAATTGCCTTCCAAAGTGGGTGTACCGTTTTTCATTCCCACCAGCAATGAATGAGAGTTCCTGTTGTTCTACATCCTCATGAGTGTTTGATGTTGTTAGTGTTTTGGATTTTGATCATTCAAATAGGTATGTGGTAGTATCTCATTGTTTTAATTTGTAATTCCCTAATGACATATGATGTCAAATGGCTTTTCATGTGCTTACTTGCCATTTGTATATCTTCTTTGGTGAGGTGTCTAAGTCTTTTGCCTATTTGTGAATTGAATTGTTCATTTTCTTATTGTTGAGTTTCTGGAGCTCTTTGTGTATTTTGGATAACAGTCTTTTATCACATGGGTCCTTTGCTATATTTTCTCTCAATCTGTGAAATGTCTTTTCATTCTCTTATACTGTCTTTCAAGGAGCAGAAGTTTTTTAAAGTCCAGATTATCAATTCTTTCTTTCTTTTGTGGACTGTGCCTTTGGTGTTTGGTTGGCTGAATTAGATCTGATAAATAGTAGGGAAGTAAGCAGGTAGAAAACGGTTTGCTCTTCTGAGCATCCATGGTTAAGCCATAGCCACAAAAATGCCTCATGTTAAACCAATTTCACAGGAAATGGAAAGTCACTTAAACCAATGAATTCACTTGCTATGTGCTCTTGGACATGTTATTGAGCCCTCTAAGCTTAATTTTTAACTTTTAAATGTGGAAAATAAAATTCTGTTTGTAATTTTTTTGCAAGTACTTGGTATATAATTAAAGAAAAATCACACTGCCTGGCGTATGAGAGAGGTACACAATAAATACTATTTATTAATAATAGTACTAATGATAAAATGAGTGCCAAGCAGAACAAGATATATTTGTTGGCTTCCCTGTGCAGCCGGTTTACAAAGGAAATCAATATACTTTGAGAAGATTTACATGGGCCTCGCCGCCGTGCCCTTTCAGAAGGCTGTTGGTAATTGCTGAGTGATAAAAAATGCTTAGCTGGGGTACTTCTGGCAGTGATCTCCCATCCTGCCTGCAGCTATACACCTTCTCTGAAACTTGAGTTTTATGTGTACAGACTCTTGAGCCCTACCCAGTCTCTACTGACTTTATGCTGGACATCAAAGAAATTTCCAAAAGGCAATAACAACACAATGAAAAGGCATCATTCCTGCTATCAAGGACTTGAATCAGGAATAGGATATGCATGTAAAGTTTAATATTAGTGAGAGGACATCAGTTGTTCAAGGGAGTACTCCTGAGGGAAGTTGATGATGTTCAAATAATGCATACTCTTGGAGACTAGCTGTGTTTGTCCAACCCTCTTCCACCTCTTTCTTCCCTGTCAGCACTCTCAATTCAATCTCAATATCCATGTCCTTGTAAATAATATAGGTGCTTAAAATTTCCCTGGGCTGCACACTCACAGACTTCTGAATGTTTCTGGTTTTTGCATATGACACGTCCCTCAGTGTTACAGAATGACAGATTAAGGAGGGAAAACTTTTATCAAATGAATATCCCTGAAGCCTTTTCCTGTAATTAAAAAAAAAAGATCCTTTGTAAGAAATTACATAAATCATCATACTTTCTATTGCCAGCAGAAATAGGTTTAGAGTCCTACAGCTTCCAACTTCTAGGTCTCTCCCTGATATCTTTTAAGTTCTACATTTTTTTTTTTTTCAGTACGCGGGCCTTTCTCTGTTGTGGCCTCTCCCGTGCGGAGCACAGGCTCCGGACGCGCAGGCTCAGCGGCCATGGCTCACGGGCCCAGCCGCTCCGCGGCATGTGGGATCTTCCCGGACCGGGGCATGAACCCGTGTCCCCTGCATCGGCAGGCGGACTCTCAACCACTGCGCCACCAGGGAAGCCCTAAGTTCTACATTTTTAATGTTGCTTTAGGCCTTCTGTCTCTTCTTTACTAATTGGCTTACTTTCTTTGTTCTTTGTATTTTACCCATTTAAGAAGCTCATCTCTTTTTCTTCAATCATCTTTAAAAATCACTCACCATCGTTCACCACAGTTCATTATCCAGTGACTCCAAAATCAAAATGACATATTCAGTTTAAATGTTATCATGTTTCAGCCACCTTTGGAAACCATCGTAGAGGATCACAGTGGACTCAGCTTTATAATATTATCTTATACTCTCAACTGACTTTATTGACAAACTGAAATTTGTAATTTGGCTTTCTTTACCTTCCCCCGTTTATCCCTTTAACGCAGTCACTCTCACAAGACAAGTCAAGTGGAATTTCTGTGAACTCTAAGGGATTGTTCAAAATCAAGAATTTATTGATTGACTGTTGTTGGAAGTAAGTGAATGATAGGCTTAAAAGTATTTTTGTCATAGAGTAATATTATTTTATAATAATATTTTTGTGGAAAGGCTGAAGTGGGTCAAAATTTGAATCTTGATGGCTGAACAGAGAGGTCAGTAAAATTTCATAGATTCTTGCAATCAGGACCAATGCTACCCCTAAATACATGCTTATGTTAACTGAGGGCACGTTAACAATCTGCTAAAATAAAATCTACATTACAGCGCCACCAATCTGAAGTTTTGTTATGCTGTGCGCAAAGAAGTTATTTTTTTAAGAAAGCTCCAGTGTCAAAGATGTTTCCTAGGAGACTGACATTAAATTGACACATATCTTAGCAAGTGATAACAGATTTCTTTAGTGATGAAAGTGGAAAGCAGGACTGTAGAGCAAATCTTTGCATATCAAGTACAATTTGATGAACAGAGAGGGATGAAACTGTGTAAAACACACAGCAGTCTGAAGACAGACCCAGGCTATACCGGGAATGTATCCCGGGAAATAATGGAACAGGATGAAGTCAATAGGGCATCTCTTCAGCAGGAGGATGTTGTGAAAGCCAGGTTGAAAGGAAAGTGTGGAAATGCAAAGGGAAAGGGATACTCAGCTCTTAACCATTTGGCCCAAGATAAGCGCTTCTATTTTAAACCGTGATATGTTTGCTTTGGAGGCATTGCTTCTGTTATCTAGTGTACGTTGTTCAATATTGACAGATATTTATGAATATCTTTAATGTTTTTTCCCAGATTCCCTGAGCACTATCCAGTATGTTGTAATCTTAGTCTATGCAAAGATTAATTAATTCCCAAAACATTTATTTACTTATCTGGCACAAGGCTTGGGAGATACAAAGGTGCATAAAAATGATCCCTAACCTTAAAAACTCATAGTTTCATCATTAGACTCTACTAGACAGAGATAGTCTTGTAAATAAGTAATTATAATACGGTATGGTAAGTGGAATTAGGTATATTTAGAGGTAAAGAACATAGAGGGAATAAATAGCCATTTTCATCAATAGTAAATTCCATGTTACCCTCTTTAGAAGCCCCACTTAAGAGGACTAGGAAAGAGGCCCAAGATTACCTTCTTATCCATCCTGAATGTACTTTGATTCAGGAAGGATGCCCCAAGAAAAGAGAAATTCAGAAACGGTTTACAATATCCTAGTTAGCCAAGAAAACATTTAATGATATTGAATCTAAAAATTAATTTCTGCCTTGCCCACTGATGTTTATTAATGGAAAAAATGGAATGTTATAAAATCTAACAGAAAAGGTAAGGCATTCTTATGAATTCTTGAGGGTGCCTGGAAATGGTGATAGAAAAAACCCTTTGTATTCTTTTGACTATCGGTGCGAACTCAGTATCGTAGTTTAGGACTATCTCATGGGACTTATTGCCTCACAAGTCAGTAGAACTCATAGCTGAATTAGTGGCATTTGGGAGACTGTGGATACCAACACTTCTCCACCACTTCCTATTATAGAATATGAAATCATCAGAGATTTATTAAATAATTATTTGTTTCTCTGGTTAATGGAGTTGTTAGGTCTTACCGGAAGGCCCTATATATTTTTTAATTTTTAAAAAACTTTATTTATTTTTGGCTGTGTTGCGTCTTCGTTGCTGTGAGTGGGCTTTCTCTGGTTGCAGCAAGGGGGGGGCTACTCTTCGTTGCAGTGCATGGGCTTCTCATTGCAGTGGCTTCTCTTATTGCAGAGCATGGGCTCTAGGTGCATAGGCTTCAGTAGTTGTGTCACGCAGGATCAGTAGTTGTGGCTCGCGGGCTCTAAAGCACAGGCTCAGTAGTTGTGGCACACAGGCTTCGTTGCTCCGCCACATGTGGGATCTTCCCGGACCAGGGCTCAAACCCATGTCCCCTGCGTTGGGAGGCAGATTCTTAACCACTGCACCACCAGGGAAGTCCCCAGAAGACCCTATTTAAAATGTTCTTAGAATTTCTACTTGTTTCCTATTGTTGCTGTAAATGAATTACCAGAAATTTACTGGCTTAAAACAACATAATTACATTATTTTACAGTTCTGGAGACCAGAAGTCAGAAATCCATTTCACTGGGCTAAAATTAAGGTGTCCACAGGGCTGCAGCTTCTAGAAGCCATCTACATTGCTTGGCTATTGGTCCCTTCCTTCACCTTCAAAGCCAGCAGTGTAGCATCTTCTCTTCTCTCTGACATCTGCTTCCATCCCTACATCTTCTCTTTCTCTTGCCCTGATCCTCCTACCTCCTTCTTACAAGGATCCTTGCTTGTGATTTCATTTAGCCCATCCAGATAACCTGGGCTAATCTCCCATCTCAAGATCCTTAACTTAATCACATCTACCAAGTTTCTTTTCCCATGTAAGGTAACATATTCACAGGCTGCAGAGATTAGGAAGTAGATATTTGCAGAGGGCCGTTATTCAGTTTATCAGAAGGTAATATATATTACATATATTTACAGAATATATATTCTGTAAAATATTACAGAAGGTAATATTTTAAACTCTGCTGTGATATGTCCGTATTATCTCAGAGAGGATCTTTATAAGGAAAAAAGTTCTTGAAGAAATTGACACAATGCTGGAGTTCTAGGCTAGACTGAGAAAAAGAGGTTAGAAAGAATATACTTGAATGTTTAAAAAAAAAAAGAAAAGAAATGCACCACAGGAGGACAAAAGGAAGACCCCTCCCTCCCTCAAATAAAAGTATTTACACTACACAGTTTTATTAAGGGCAAAGTCCTAAGCAAAGACAGGGCCAAAACTTTATCCCCTTTTCTTTAGCTGATGCTCTCCCCTTGCGCCTTCTGTAGTAAATGTTTATGGTCATATAATTGCGAATCTCAAAGTCAGATTTAAAAGTACGGCCAGAAAAAAAAATGTTGCTAAAGAAAGGTAATTATTTTTTTCTGTGTTGGTTATTCTACAAACGAGTATCTGGTTGTTTCAATGAATGGCTTTAGAATTTAGATTTTTTAAAAGCTATTTTGAAAAGGACACTGGAAATAAACTAACCGAGACTATTATAGAGAAAGTACACTGTGTCACGAAGAATGTACACTTCTTATCTGAAATCATATTACTAGTTAGTGTTAAACACAAATCTCATTTCCCAAACCCAAGTTTCCTGACTCCTAATTCAGTTCTCTTCCCCCTAAATCCATTAGCTCAGAGATTTGCATTTGAATTTGGATCTCAGTGCAATCTACAAACTACCCATGAGCCTCTTCCTTTCATAAACCAGTTAATCTGTAAGCCAGGAGCATTTTCTTAGTACACTCAGTGAAACACACTGATGTATTCAGATCTGTGGGGAATCATGAAGGAAGATCATACTCGTCCAGAAATGTTTTGTCCATCGCTAAAGAATACGCAAGATAGACTGCTAAGAATTCTTTCCCAAAAAGTCCATTTATTATTCCCCAGAATAAACAAGGGAGCCTTTCTAACCTTTTCCCCTTGTTATTATAAAGCTAAAATTTGCCCTAAAGCAAAAAGTTGTTGTAACACAGAGTTGTTCCATGGCCATGAATAAAGAGACATTGCTTATAAACTCTGACAGCTTCAATGATTCACTTTCCCAAAACAAGTAGCAGAAGGAGAGCATTTATTTATTTATGCTTTAAAACACCCAAGAGAACAAAAATCGTTTTGTACTGTTTTTGAATGGCTCAAGCATTCCGTACCCTTTTGAGAACTAGCTGGCTAATATCCTGAACAATATCAGTTTCTTCTCTGTTTACCCCACCCCAAAGCCAGTGTTTGTCCATCTCTGCTGTGAAATGTGTCGCAGGAGGCTGACCCCTTGGTTCTCCATCAAATAGGCACTCTTGTCATCAGTTGGCTTCTAGTGTATTTACCCAAGGAGAGGCACTAGCAGGAGAAGATAGATAGGAGGGTGGAAGGAAAGTGAGTCTGGGGCTTTTCTTTTCACTCCCGGCTGGGCTGTGCCCTCCATGAGTACAGCTGTTTCACAGGGTCCCTTTGCGATGACTCTCACTGTTAAAGAAAAAATTATTCATTCTGGGACTTGATGCTGATGAGGAATGTAGGGGGAGAGCTACTACAGTGGCATTTTGTAATAGTGGACAGAGATTGGGCTCAACTCTAAATACAGCAAGGAAAAGTGTGGCTTTATAACCAAGGAGAAGGGTTGGAGGGTCAGTGGGTGGAAAATTACT
>NW_020174429.1:5032337-5061385 GCF_003031525.2 Neophocaena asiaeorientalis asiaeorientalis
TGACCTAACAGGATTCTTGTTGAAGAGAGGCCAGAGAGATCAGACATCACCTGGGGGAGAGTGGAGATGAAGAACCTGATCAGATATTGAGGGTGGTCAGATGTCAAGGGTGGGAGATTCTAGCTAAACTGACTTATTAGCAGGATTCTGGCTAAAACTGGACAATAGCGAGACTTACATGGAAGCCCCAAAGTCAGGATGGAGTTGAGAAGTGAGTTCAGAGGAGCCTGACTAGGGGTTGGTCAAGGAGAAACTCTTTATTCCTGTTCTTGATCTCAGGATGAGATCCCCTTTTCCTGCCTTTGCTCCTTCCAGATGGTCAGTGTTCATGACGTCCTTCTATTGCTGATTTCTAGGTGTGTCACTTAATCCGGCCCACACATCACTAGTCTCTCTCTTTTTTTTTTTTAACGTCAATCAGAATTTATTTATTTATTAACATCTTTATTGGAGTATAATTGCTTTACAATGGTGTGTTAGTTTCTGCTTTATAACAAAGTGAATCAGTTATACATATACCTATGTCCCCATATCTCTTTCCTCTTGCATCTCCCTCCCTCCCACCCTCCCTATCCCACCCCTCCAGGCGGTCACAAAGCATCGAGCTGATCTCCCTGTGCTATGTGGCTGCTTCCCACTAGCTGTCTACCTTCACATATATATGGAATTTAAGAAAAAAAAATGTCATGAAGAACCTAGGGGTAAGACAGGAATAAAGACACAGACCTACTAGAGAACGGACTTGAGGATATGGGGAGGGGGAAGGGTGAGCTATGACAAAGCGAGAGAGAGGCATGGACATATATACACTATAGTCTCTTTATTAAGCCTTTGCATTTGAATCACCTGAAGTTTTCCAATAAGCCTAAATCATTGACAAGCATTTTCCCTTCTACGTAAAAGGAAACTCAACAGCCACTGGAACATCTTTATAGCATCCCTGTGCTCTGTTATCTGCTGACTCTACCCTACCCTCTGATTGGCCCAGCCTGCAGCTGAGAAAAGGTCTCAGAAGCCTGCTGCCCAAATCCCTCTGAAATTAGTTGAGTCACTGCCTTTTCCCCATCCAGTACCCTACCTTTCCATGGTTTTAAGCTCTGGTGAGTTGAATAGCCTCACAATGTGGAAATCACATAATTTATTATTTTGGCTGTTTAGACCACAGTCACCAAGGTAAGAATACAGGTGGGCAATTGGGAGAGGGGGAGGGAGGGAGACGCAAGAGGGAAGACATATGGGAACATATGTATATGTATAGCTGATTCACTTTGTTATAAAGCAGAAACTAACACACCATTGTAAAGCAATTATACCCCAATAAAGATGTTTAAAAAAAAAAAAAAGAATACAGGTGGGCAGTCCCAGCCTGATTTTAACCCTTTTGACATAAAACCTTTTGTTTGCCTTCACTGCCTTATTCTTTTTCTATGGAGCAAAGCCAACCCAAATGCCTCTGCACGCCTTTCCCAAGGTGGACTTAATAATGCAATATGGTTGGCCCAGTTCTCAGTGCTATTTGTTAGATTTGAAGCTGGGTTTCTTCATGACAATATGATTACCCAAATGTTGGGAGGTTTTGCCAAGGCGACCAAGGGTGGAATATGCACAGTGAAGTTTTGGATAGGACCCTGGATTCAATTTGGTCATTTTATTTCAGTACTCTTGGTAAATATTTTTGCAGCAGAAAGAATTCAGGTCCTTCCAAGGTTTTGCATTTTTCAAAACTTTCCTCTTTGTTTTGTGTCTTAACGTTTTGAGTCAGAGAGGTCTGGCTCTCTCTTTAAGATCCAGTGTATCTGTACTTCCTCCTACATTTACCACCTTAATTTTTTGCTACTTTCTTCTCTTCTGATACTTTAGATTTTCCTCTAAACAATCTGTTCCATCCAGTATGCTCACCTCCTGATAACTTGAAAAACTGTCTTTGGTGTATTTAGGGAGATCTGTCCCTTAAGTAACAACAGAAAATGAAATACAGGAGACTGGATTTTTCCAGCAGTATAACTGAGGCACTGTTCTATATCATTTATGAAAGTAAAAACTAAACAGTGTAAACTGTATACAATGTATGATGCAATATATATCTTCATGCTTCTATAGCTCTTTAATGCATCCATAATTGGAGTTTGAATAAATCTTAAATTTTATTGTGTCCAATAAACATGAGATTCTTGAAATTGCCCTATTTGCAGTTGTTATAGCCTATATAAATAGAATAAAGGAATCCCAGGTGGGTGTGTATTATTCTTCTGTCATTTATTAACCGTCTACACTGGTCCAAGAACCGGGCTAAACTTTGGGATTATGAAGTTTCATAAAGCAGAATCCTGTCCTTAAGCTGTCCCATGAGGAGTCAGGGATATTAAAATAATTACAGTACAAAGTTTAAAATATCATGTAAAGGCTGTTAGAGTGTGGATTGAAAGAGTAGTTAATAACTCTGTTGAGGATGGCCAGGCACACTTCCTACAAATGGTTTAGGTATGGAGGGATGAATTGCAGTGCAGTGCATCAGGCAGGGCCAAAGGGAAAGGATTACACAGCAGAGGAACCCGAGCTTGAGAAGACATACAGACAGCACAGAGACTTGTCAAAGGACTTGATGGTGGGTGAATAGAGGTGGAGCAGTTGTGTCCGTGAGTCAGCGTCCCACCCTCTCTTATTCTAGTGGTTTCATCCTTTCCCTCTTTTACTTCCTAAAGAGGTCTTGGGTCCCACTGTAGGTATTCCCCTATCTTTCCCTCTTCCCATCATAGCAAAGATCTCAAAAGAATATTTTAAATTTCAGATTCAATTACTCACCCCTTGCTCATCCACTTATCAACCCATGACAACTAGATTTAAACAATCTAATAATATTATTGCATAAATACGGCTAATGAAGGCTTTTCTTGCCAGGGAAAATTGAATCTTTACAGTTCTCATGTAATTTGACTAGTGTTGCCAGACAAAATACAGCATACCCTGTATTTTAATTAGTGAACTTAATTAGTACATTTAAATTTCAGAGGAAAATGGAGATTTTTTAGTATAAGCATGTTTGATGCAGTATTTGAGACATACTAAATTGCTGTTTAAGTGAAATTACACTTTAGCTTGGACACCTGTATTTTTACTTACTAAATCTGTACTCTAAATTTTCCCTCTCTGCAGGTGAGACTGAACCATTCAATCATGATTCTCCCAAGCAATCTAATCCCCTTTCTTGGTTTTAGCTGTTCTTTCCCTATGACCCCTAAATCTCTACCTCCATCCAAGATCTATTCTTTGACTTCCAGATCAGTATATCCAGTACCTACTGAACATTTTCTTGTGGTTGTCTTACAGGTATCTGAAACCCCACATACCCAAAGTAAACATACCATCTTTCTCCCAAACCTGCTTCCTGCTTGCATCCTCCATGTCAACAAAGGGCACCACCACCCACCCAACCCAGTTACCAAAGTGGAAATCTGGGCATCGTTCTAGACTCATCCTTCCCCCTCACTTCCATTCCCCATTGCCCCACTCAGCCCAAAATGACTCATTATAGTTCTCCTTCTTAACGTGGCTTAATTTGCCCCCTCTTCTACAAGTTCTCTGGAACCTTCCTTGTTTACACCTGTAGCATCTCAACCAGCATATTAGGTTAGCCTCCCGTGCATTTCCCTGTTTCATGCATGTACACGTGTGCATACACACACACACACACACACACACATACATACCTACACATCCGATGTCTCTGACATCTCCAGAATTTCAAATTTGAATATATTTCTTTATTACTTAATGTTCTTTGATAACATCTTATGTTCTGCAGGATAGGCTTGAAACTTTATATTTGCTGGATCATACACTGCAGAATCTGGCCGCTGCCAGCCTCTCTCAGGGATGAGAGCACACATATGATCTGTTTTTTTTTTGTTGTCTTATGCTTTGTGTGTAGCAGGCAATCAATGATTATTTGTTGTATGAATGAGACAGTGACAGAATCTTCACAGAGTGAAATCTGTTTGTCATATCGTCAGCGAAGAGAACATTCAGTGTGCACTAAGGAGAGAGTTGTTATACTTGAGGGACTTGATATGACATATGGTATTTCAGAAGTTATACAATAAAGAGCCATGACTTTGGTGGATTTATGTATGAGTGTCTATACATATAAATATTTAAATACATGTAAACGTTAACTGCTCCTGAGAAGGTGTATGTTCATATAAATATTTAAGTACATTGAACTCTCTTTACTCTTTGGCACAATCAAGAAATATTGATGTTCTGATTGTTTGAATCTTCTGATTAATTAATCACCATTTTTCTAGCATTTAAAATATATTAAAATACAATCCACTCTACAGTTATGTGGGGTGTAATTAAACGTTTGTCATGTCAAGAGACAGTTCAGGGCTTCCCTGGTGGTGCAGTGGTTAAGAATCAGCCTGCCAATGCAGGGGACACGGGTTCGAGCCCTGCTCCGGGAAGATCCCACATGCCACAGAGCAACTAAGCCCATGAGCCACAACTACTGAGCCTGCGCTCTAGAGCCTACAAGCCACAGCTACTGAGCCCGCGTGCCACAGCTACTGAAGCTCACACGCCTACAGCCCGAGCTCCACAACAAGAGAAGCCACCGCAATGAGAAGCCTGCGCACCGCAATGAAGAGTAGCCCCTGCTCGCCGCAACTAGAGAATGCCGCACGCAGCAACAAAGACCAATGCAGCCAAAAATAAATAATAAATAAATTTATTAAAAAAGAAAAAAAAGTTCAGAGGACTGTTCATTTTATTTATGTGTGATAAGCATTTTTATTTATGAGGAAACAGGGAGACCTGTTTTTAGACTATAGGGGTTCATTCAGTGTCCCCAGACTCAAATAATTAATACAATATATAATTAACTTATCTCTAAAGTACATATATCATTATTATTTGACAAATAAAGATTTTAACTAATAAAGATTTTCTCCAGTCGTAAGCTGAAATGTATAATTTAGATTATAGTGGAAATAAAACACCTCTTGTAGAGTTTCAGGACTGCTCAGAGTATTGATATCAACCAGACAAGCATGCCACATTTAATTTAACCTTTCGGATAATGTATATGAATGAAAAGAAATTATAGATGGAGTAAGGAGTATTACTTGCCATTAATAAAATAATTCCTTTTGGCATGCTAGAGCCAAAGCTTAGGTAGAATTCATGTTGGATAGCACAACTCCATTTGAAGCCTCTGTAGAATTATTCCTATTTAGTTAGTAACAAGTGGAGCTTGGGGTGTTATTAGGCAAAATTACAACAGCAGTGCACTGCTGTGCAAAGAAAGATCAGGGGCATTTCCTCTAAGCAGCATCTTTAAAAGTCTGGCTCCTAAAACTAATGTTTGAAGCTTCAGTTCTTTTGAATTGAGACTCCAGGGAATAAGAAAGAGTCATAATTATCAGCTAGGAATTGATGCTAAATTTGTTTATTCACTGATTTTCCGCCACTTTCTATAGTATGTAAATGAGATTCTTACTTAGAAAAAGCATTCCCACTCTGAGACAGATGACAGCTGTTCAAGCCCAGGGGAGGAAGAAAACACAGCTTTCTCCTTGGCCTTTTCTTCTCCTTCAACACAGCTTCCAAAGCCTCACGAAGTTTTCCCAGAATTCCCTGAGCAGGAGCTTTCACATTCTGATTGATTAGTCATCATATCAGAGTTTACCGCTTTGTGGCTCCTTGGCTACCAACTGAACGTTATAAACTGGACCCAGAAAATCAGCTTGCTCAGCACCATTGGATTTGTGGGCTGTTTAACAATGGATGTCTAATTCCCTATGACTCTAGTTAGTAGAAATGGCATCAGAGCGATATGATTAGCACGTCTTCAGAAAGGATTCTGAACGTCTTGTCGAAGTTTATAATACTGCCATGAGATGTAGAGAGAGGTACAGAGGAGCGCGCGAGTGTGTGCGTGCGCGCGCGCGCACACACACACACACACACACACACACACACGTCTTTCAGACCTCCAGTCAGAGGAGCTTATAGACTGCACTCGGGAATGAGGGAGGTGGTGGTGGGGAACTCACGCTGGTGGGAGATGGGAGAGAGGTGATTTTCGATTTTGATTCCTCCACCTCTGTCTCCCGCACCCTATTGCATTCTGCAGTATCCTTAGGAAATAACTCAGCCATCACACTCTCCATTGGATCTCACTCTTGCTGAAACCTCCCGAGGCAGAGAGAAGTCAAACTATCCTGAGAGCTGACACTCGGCAGTGATGATCCGTCATAGGTGGAACATTTGTCCCAAACTCTCCTCTTATCCCTGGAGTCTCTTTTCTGGGTAGACAGTCCCCCAGACCTGACAAACTTCAGCATCCCATTCAGCATGACTTCCTTAAGTACTCTGTGCTCCAAAAGATGCCTGCACCTACCCGACAACGTCAGAACCCGGTTGCCCTCTGTACCCTGATAGAAATGGATTCACACGAAGTTGCTGATGGCTAATTTGAAGTTAATATGTGACCTCCCTCAGAATGATGTGGATTTAAAGCAGGACTGTGAGGTGAGAAAATACATGATTGTAAAGGAAAAAAAAGCATGTCTACTGGTCAAATTTAATCAGCGTGGTAGATGTCTGGAAGAGAAACAGTAGGGCAGAGGAGGTATTTCCATTTTCCTTCAAATTTTAAGCCATAGGCTGGTATTAGTAACAGTAAAATATGTACATTTAGTATATGTAATATGTACATTTACTATATGTATATAGTAGATATATTTAGTGTATATATACATATATAATATTTATAAATTGAGTTATTATTAAATTATGGCTTTACAAATCCGTTTTCTTAGAGTTGATTTATGTAACATGGCACAAATTAACAACACTGAGTAAACATAAATCGACTAAAACCCTTACTGGTCTTAAGTTGCTATTAGGATAAAATAGACTTACAGGGAGATAAGGTCTATGATCCCCAAATCAAGAAGTGGATGTTTTATTAGCTTCTATAAACATATTTCTATGTTAAGGGATATGTACATATGTGTACTTGAAAATTTCTCCCATGTTTCTTTAAAGAAATGCTACTGTAGTTTTCATTCCATGTACATATCAAGACGGCTATGTCTATATAATAAAATGCATATGCATACATTAACATATATGTAAACACTGGATCCCCCAAAATGGGAAACTCTAACACTAAGAAAGTAAAGTCTGCCTAATACATGTTCTCCTCTCCCTCCTGTGCTCTCTTAGCACAAATGGGCTTCTTGTTTGAGGGCACATGGTGGAGCAGCTGCCATCCCTTCTCAGTAGTACCTGCTGAAGCTATTGAAGAGAAGACACACTATTTGGTGCTCAGGGCTAAGCTTGCGTGGGATCCATTGCTTCTTTACATTACCTCAGACACATCACTGAACATAGTCTTGAATGGTTCTCTGTCATATATCATTTTTGTGCATATGCACTGGGCCGTGCAGCATGCGGACACTGCATTTCAAATGAACAGAGGTAATAATCCAGCCACAGAGCGATAGGTTCGGTTCCAGTGTAGAACAGGGCAGATTTAACATTCTTTTTTTTTTTAATAAATTTATTTTATTTTTGGCTGCATTGGGTATTTGTTGCTGCACGCAGTCTTTTCTATAGTTGTGGCGAGCGGGGGCTACTCTTCATTGTGGTGCGCAGGCTTCTCGTTGCAGTGGCTTCTCTCGTTGTGGAGCACGGGCTCTAGGCACGCGGGCTTCAGTAGTTGCAGCACATGGGCTCAGTAGTTGTGGCTTGCGGGCTCTAGAGTGCAAGCTCAGTAGTCGTGGCCCACGGGCTTAGTTGCTCCACAGCATGTGGGATCTTCCTGGGCCAGGGCTCGAACCCATGTCCCCTGCATTGGCAGGTGGATTCTTAACCACTGTGCCACCAGGGAAGCTCAGATTTAACATTCTTAATCTGGTTGGCCACTTAGAGTTTTCCTGCTAACACAGTGCGAGAACCTAGTAGATGCTCAATAAATGTTTGCTGAATGGGTAAAAGAGTGAAGAATAGATGCCTTATGTGTATTCAGTTATTCTAGGTAAAGGGGTCTTTACCTAGATCTTCAATGTGATGCGGTCTAAAGAAAATAAGACTATAGCAACAGATATTTTTATTGAAAATCGTTTTTTAGTTTTAATTAATGGAGTCACAAAATCTTCAAATTAATACAAATGATAAAGTTTTTCTTTAACTTAACACACGTTAGTGTGGAGTTTTAAATCACCATTGAAGCTTATCAAGTTCGTACTAAATAATATTACCTACATTTTGTATATCTTTCAAATTGTGGCATGCAAAAATACCGGTTATCCTGCTTGTCCAAACACAAGTGGTCTGGGAAAGTAGGTTTCTGCTCTTCTTCTCCCATCTTTCTCTTCTCTAAGTAAAATATTATCTCTCTGCCCCTGTAATTTTTAGAGATCCAACTCTCTATGTCCTCATCTCCAATTAGGCTAGCGTGGGATTGCCTTTTTTCCCACATGCTTTGTGTTCCAAGAGTTTGCAGAGAGATAGCTCTTAGCATCTGAAGAGACCTTAGTGACCTTGGACAGGCTTGCTGACTATGGTCAGAAAGGTACCATTTTCACCAGTTTACAGAAGAAATCCCTAGGAGGCCTGGAGAGTAAATGCGCGGGATTCAAAAGCTGGTAGGAGAGGAGGAAGAGGAGGCTAGAACTTCAGGACTCTTTCTTTTTTTTTTTTTTTTTAACAACACATGTTTATTTCAGTCCTCTTCATCTTTCATTTCTGTATGTGAGTGGCAAAACCAAGTATTTTAAAACTCCATGCAGTGGTTCAAAGACTCCTGGCTGAAGAGTTGGCCCATTCATGTGCCATTATGTGTATATGTGTGTTTTAAATAACAGATGACCATTTATAATAGGCACAGAAGATAGATGGCAATTAAGCTTAGTGTGTTAATCGTTTTTATGGCAATGAAAGTGTTTTTAAGTGAAAAATATCCTATATTCAGAAGTGTATGTTATGTATGTATATAACAATGTTTTTATTTCAACTCAAAGGCAGGAATTTGGGATACTGAGATGTGTTCCATTAAGGGCAAGCCTGGTACAATTTTTACTGCAGTTTGAGATTTTCTGTATACCCTTAGTGGAATCTGGCAGAATGCAGGGTAGAAATAAGGCAAGCATCCCCTGATTTTGTTCATGTAGGTAGCACGATATCCTGAAAATCAAGACACATCGGTCTTTTATCTGTTGCTGATATTAACTGGGTGAGAGATGGGGGCTGAAATCGGTCATCATTAAGGTCTATTCCAGCTTTAACAAGCTATTGATGAAATGTTGATTGTCAAACCGAAAATGTGCATTTTGTTGGTTAAAGGAGCCACATTTGCATGAGGCAGCCCTGAACCACTCTGGATGTTAATAAGTGCCAGAGGACTTGCAGCAAATCAAAACACAAGTGCTGCTAAAATGAATTTATAGGAAAAAGAATGATTATTTTACTTGAAAAGCCACAGGGTAGCCTGTAGGATCTAATGCAGGGAGCCTTGGTGAATATATGAGAATAAACACTGACAATGTTATCTAAGTGTACACTGTAAGAAGAACCCAAATGATCCAATATCTTCCCCTGTCATTTTCCACTTGCAACGTAGACAGCTAATTTTTATTTTGCAGTTTTCGCTTGAAAACAAAACCCAGAAGTGATGACTGCAGTGGAAGGCCCAAGGCCGTTGGGAGGAAACTACCATGTGGCATCTTTTCTTTACATTTAACCTTTAAAAAGTATAACTGACTTATGGCAATTTTGCATTAAATTATGTTTTGCTGTGAGTTAGATTGTATAAAAAATACTCTAGACATTTACCATAGATATGTGAAAACTTTGTTGAGTTTTATTTTCAGGGAGTTTCAGTTAACATATTGTGACTCCCTTTCACATTCTGTGTATCAGAACAATCTATTGGAAGCAGAGTAAGAGTCTTGGTACTTGTTTGAATACTCTGCTTCCTTTATGTCATCTCATTACTAAACCTAAAGAAAAAAAAAACGTCCACCTTAGCATTAGTCTGCTAGGGCTTGCTGTAACTAAATATACAGCCTGAATGGCTTAAACAACAAGCATATATTTTCTCACAGTTCTGGAGGCTGGAGTCCAAGATCAGGGTGCTGGCCGGCCTTCATTTGTGTGTGTGTGTGTGTGTGAGAGAGTGTGTGAGAGAGAGAGAGAGAGAGAGAGAGAGGATCTCTTCTATAAGGACATCCTTCCTATTGGATTAAGGCCACCCGTATGACCTCATTTAACTTTACCTCTTTAAAGATCCTATCTCCAAATACAATCACACTGGGAGTTAGGACTTCAGTATATGAATTTGTGGGGACACAATTCAGCTGATAACAACCTTTAAAATTATTTTCAATTATAATCCTCATTTGATTGCAATTTTTAATTCAGGGACCGATGATATTTTTACGTTTTCTTTTCCAATCTGATTCCAGTTGAAAAGTAAAACATAAGCCTAAGAGGATTTTTCTTTTTCTCTTAGGGAATTCTACTCTGGTATCCAAAATTTAAATGTAAGTCCATCTCTTAAAGGAGAGAAATAACAGTCACCATCTGCTTCCACTATCTTAGAAATGCAAAGGCAGAGCTTACTTCTGAATCCGTATGTAAAGGGTACACAGTTCTTCAAATGAAAGCTATAGAAAAGATACTGTGTTTCATATTATTCTTGGATATTTTCAAGTTTAGTAATCCTTCACTCATTAATTCATTAATAATTTTTTAATAAACACCTACTATATGTCAATCAGTATTCTAAGTATTGGAGTGACAATGGACAGCAAAGTGTCTCCCCTCAAGGAACTCAAAGTGCCCAGGTCTGAATAGTAAAAAAAAAATATGCTCACTCTTTCTCACACAGTATAAACTCCTTTTCTATGTTTGCCCTTCAGTTATTGTTCTGTGCCATCTTTATGGCTTAGCTCTCTTTTCTAACCTCAGTCATTTTCCCTGTGGGGGAAAATACTGAGAGAAAAATGAAATCAAGTGTCTTACAATGTACTCATTTGTAAAATGATGGTTTAGACTAGATCAGTGGTTCTCAGTCCTGGTTATCCATTACAGTCACCCAGGGAGCTTTAACAATGTTCCCTGGACCCCAGAGATTCTGATTTACTTGATCTTTGATGGGTCGTGAATTTTGATGCATTGAAAAAGATCCCTGAATGATTCTACAGTGCAGCCAGACTTGAGAGCACCAGAACTAGATGATCACCAAGACTCCTCAATGGTCTAAAATGTTACATCTCCTAGACAAAAGTTATAGATTCCTAGATTTTCCCCCCCAAATCTGAAATTGTGCTCTAGAATAAGTTGGGAAAGTTATTTATGTTCCTCAGCATGTGAATGTTGTGGGGACTCTTAGTGATTCTTCTAAAAACCAATCTCTGCTCTCAGGAAGATTGAATTAAACTAAATTTCTATAAAAATCAAGTAGTTTAAATGTAAGATAATCGGAAATACAGGGAAAGTGACCTAATACTAAACTGGGCAGGTAGGGAGGACTTTTTTTAATATGCTTTGAGGTTTACCTTGAAGGTGATTGTTTGCCATTGAGAAAATACCAAATGGTGGAGAGAGATTAAGAGGTCAGTGGTTCAGAAAGAACAGGTGGGAGAAGAGTAGAGAATGGATGGAAAGGGGGCAAAACAAAGACAATTAGAACATGGGAGGCCTTTACAACAACCCAGAGGAGAAAAGATGAGGACCTAAACTTCAGCAGTGGGATGGAGACAGAGAGAATGAGCTTGTGTCAAGAGATATTTTGGAAGAATCAAAAATTCATGGCCAATAAAGCAATCTCTGATTTTAATTTTGGTAAATGGGTGGTTTGGTTAAGCTATTGCAAAAATGAAGAACATAGGAAGGGCAGATTTGGGTAATGATTTTAAAACGTGTTGAGTTTGTAGGACATTCAAGGAGAGTTTTTCAGGAAATAATACCATTTACAGCAACATGGATGGACCTAGAAATTATCATACTAAGTGAAGTCAGTCAGAAAGAGAAAGACAAATACCATATGATATCGCTTATATGTTGACTCTAAAATATGACACAAATGAACTTATCTACGAAAGAGAAACAGACTTACAGACATAGAGAACAGGCTCACAGTTGCCAAGGGGGAGGGGGTCGGGGAAGGATTGGATCGGGAGTTCGGTGTTAGCAGATGCAAACTATTATATATAGAATAGATAAACAACAAGGTCCTACTATATAGCACAGAGAACTATATTCAATATCCTGTGATAAACCATAATGGAAAAGAATATAAAAAGAAGGTGTATACACACACACACACACATGCACACATACATGATATCTGAATCACTTTGCTGTACAGCAGAAATTAACACAACATTGTAAATCAACTATGCTTCAATTAAAAAAAAATGGAGAGAGGACTTCCCTGGTGGTCCAGTGGTTGAGACTCTGTGATTCCAGTGCAGGGGGCACAGGTTCGACCCCTGGTCAGGGAAGTTCCACATGCCATGCGATGTGGCCAAAAAAAAGGAAAAGAAAAAAAAAGGGGAGAGTTGATCAGTATAGTCAGACCCTTAAAGAAAGAGATTTGAACACCAGAAAAAAAAATGTGATGTTGTAATTATATTGAAAACAAGGGAGATGGATGAAATTGTTTCCAGAGAATGTATAATTTGGGAGGAAGGCATGGACGGATTCTTAATTTAAGGAAAATAGAGACAAATAATAAATAGTGATAAAAAAACAGAAAGGTAAGCAAAATCTTGAACAAAGTGATATCCTAGAGCTTGAAGGGGAAGAGAACTTCAATAAGGAGGAGGTGGTCAGCATAGAGGCTGAGTAATAGTTGCTAAATGTTTTGAGCTCCGATTTTCTAGTTGCTTTATGTGTGTTGATTCACTTCATTCTGATAATAACCCTGGAAGGTAGGGATTGTCACCTAATTGTATAGAGAGGAAACAGAAGTATAGCTAGTATTTTACCAAACACCACGCTGTTAAGTAATAGTGCTGTTAGGATGTGAATCTGGGGAGTCTGACTCCAGAAGCCATGCCTTTAATGACCCTGATGAACAGATAGTAGGGTGAGGAGTGAGAACAGTGAAGTATCCATTGGAAATCAGTCTTAGACCTTGGTGAGAGCAGAGTTCAGTAAACAGTGTGGATCCCAGACTGTGTGTGTGTGTGTGTGTGTGTGTGTGTGTGTGTGTGTGTGTGTGTGTGTGTGTGTGGCAGGGACGGGGCTGGGGGTGGTGTGCAGTGTAGAAGAGAGAATTAGAAGTAAGGAAATGTGTTCTTTTAAATGCCTTATGTGTGAAGAAAGGCACATGGTAAGATGATACCTTAAGGGTGACTTAGTACAAAAGGAGGATTATATTTAAAGATGGAAGGGGTGGAATATTCTTATATTCTGCTAAGAAATACCCAAGAGAAATGCACAGATGGAGACATAGGAGATAAGTCATTATGGTAGCTTCCCATGAAGGTGAAGGGTGAAGAAGAACCAGAAATGTTAAGGGGAAGAATCAGTACTGACTACCTCTTCCAGTGGGAGAAGAAGAAAGGAGAGGATGTGAGAAATAATAGCATAAAAGGGCAAGAAGGCTGTGAAGGACTACTTACCCAAAGACCACTTTCATTCCCCCCACCTATGGAATAAGGAGGACACAGTCTACTCAGAGTGTGTGCTCGCCTATCTACTATATACATTGCTGTACTCCAACTTTCTCAACAGGCATCAATATCACTAACTCACCCACTCAGTATAGAGCCATCTTTCTCAGCACGTTCTTCAAGTTTTAGTTATTGAATTCAGTTAATATTTTCTCTTCTCAGTAAGGAAGGCCAGTACCAAGCAAAAAATACCTCTTAATCAAATAATAGCAAAGGACAGCCTCTTGCATAGCTTGTGTCTGGAGTGACCCAGAAAGAGTCTGAGATTGATTTGCAGTCTGCTGCGAGCTCTCAGTGTGCTGAATTAGGAGAGTACCCCGGGTGACACATCTACTCAGACTGGCAGTGATGGGCCTGGAAAGGATGTGAACTCAATTAATAACACTTCGAACTTGAGCAGAAAGAACCTTGGAGGAAAGATGTCTTCAGATGAAATCCCCAGTGCAGACTTTCTCCCCATCTCACTTAACAGGGGGAGTGGTTGCAAAGGGCAACATCAGCAACTTTCTATAGGCAGCCCAGCCACTGTCAATCTGACTCAAAAAGGAAAGGGGATGTCAGCTCTCCAGAAAACACCCATCCCCCGAGACATAGGCAAGGCTTTCCTGTTCAATCACTGTATTTAATTCGATTATCTACCCCCGCCACCCCCAACTGTCCGCCTTACAAGGAAGGTTGGGAGGAGAGTGATGCTTGATGCTTCTGCAAGTCCCAAAAGAAGTGCCTTCTTTTTTTTTAAAGAGTGCTTTTTTTAAAAAAATAGGTTTTATTTATTTATTTATTTATTTATTTATGGCTGCATTGGGCTTCATTGCTGCGTGTGGGCTTTCTCTAGTTGCAGCGAGCAGGGGCTACTCTTTGTTGTGGTGCATGGGTTTCTCATTGCGATGGCTTCTCTTGTCGCGGAGCTCGGGCTCTAGATATGTGGGCTTCAATAGTTGTGGCTCACAGGCTCTAGAGTGCAGGCTTAGTAGTTGTGGCACACGGGCTTAGTTGCTCCGAGGCATGTGGGATCTTCCTGGGCCAGGGCTCGAACCCGTGTCCCCTGCTTTGGCAGGCGGGTTCTTAACCACTGTGCCATCAGGGGAGCCCCAAGATGTACATTCTTTATTAGAGAATTCAGTAAATGATAAGCTCTTACTCACCCAGCTGCTTCCTCTGGGAAGTCGTCATGGGGCTCCAGCTGCCTGCAGCAGGAGGGTGACTGGATCTATGCCATAAGTTGATTTATGCGGAGCTCGGGCTCTAGATATGTGGGCTTCAGTAGTTGTGCCTCACAGGCTCTAGAGTGCAGGCTTAGTAGTTGTGGCACACGGGCTTAGTTGCTCCGAGGCATGTGGGATCTTCCTGGGCCAGGGCTCGAACCCGTGTCCCCTGCTTTGGCAGGCGGGTTCTTAACCACTGTGCCATCAGGGGAGCCCCAAGATGTACATTCTTTATTAGAGAATTCAGTAAATGATAAGCTCTTACTCACCCAGCTGCTTCCTCTGGGAAGTCGTCATGGGGCTGCAGCTGCCTGCAGCAGGAGGGTGACTGGATCTATGCCATAAGTTGATTTTTTTTTTTTAGAGTGGAGTCAGCTACTTGTCTTTTTTCCTTTTCTTTCTTTTTTTTTTTTAAGGGCTTATTTCAATTACTATTAAAATTTTCATGTTTTCTGGTATGTGAAAACCACCACAGATTCATATCCTGTTCTAGGATTTTCAGAGTCCAGATATCCGGATAGTATATTTTAGGTCTAATGATTTTCCTCTCTTCCTTTCTTTGTCTTATCTGTCTTCTTGTTTACCCATTCAAGGAACCATTAAGATTAGAATCTCTACAAGAAGTTGAGGAAAAGGAGAAAAAGAATTATAGTTCACCTGTGTTAATTTCATTTTTTGCAATTATTCTAGTAAAACAATGCAGTAAACATTTTGTGAGGTTAAAATTGCAAAAGTTGTTATAAAGTAAAATATGTCTTTAAAAATGTGTAAACTCTTGTATGTTCTTAGATGAATGAATGGATACCTTTGATAATAAATAAGTCAATCAATGGTTAAACATCTCTTAGCAGTCATGTACTACAATGTTCATTGCAGCACTATTTACAAGAGTGGACATGGAAGCAACCTAAGTGTCCATCGACAGGTGAATGGATAAAGAAGATGTGGCACATATATACAATGGAATATTACTGAGCCATAAAAAGAAATTGTCATACAGAGTGAAATAAGAGTCTGTCATACAGAGTGAAATAAGTCAGAAAGAGAAAAACAAATACCGTATGCTAACACATATATGGAATCTAAAAAAAAAAAAAAAGAAATGGTTCTGATGAAGCTAGGGGCAGGACAGGAATAAAGGCACAGATGTAGAGAATGGACTTGAGGACACGGGGAGGGGGAAGGGTAAGCTGGGACAAAGTGAGAGAGTAGCGTTGACATATATACACTACCAAATGTAAAATAGTTAGTGGGAAGGAGCCGCATAGCATGGGAGATCATCTCAGTGCTTTGCGACCACCTAGAGGGGTGGGATATTGAGGGTGGGAGGGAGACAAAAGAGGGAGGGGACATGGGGATATACGTATGCATATAGCTGATTCACTTTGTCATACAGCAGAAACTAACAACACTGTAAAGCAATTATACTCCAATAAAACTGTTAATAAAGAAAAAATCTCTTAACTAAAATAATCAAAACTGTTTAGTTGGAAAAGAAAATTACCTCACTTACCATATATAACAAGAAACTCATGAAGTGAAGAAAACGAATGAATAGGCCACCTCAAAGACCATCAGGTAATGAAAGCAAGGCTAAGCTGACCTTTCCATCAATAAGTCACAAACCTTCAAATTGCTTCAGAGGGCAAATATATTGTTACTACATTTGATTACAATAAACCAGTAATGCCCGTGAAGATATAAACCAGTGTTTTCCAAATTTGAGACTATATAGAACCTCTTTAAGAAAAGAGATTTGCAGGCCCTCAGTAACAAATGCTCTCTCAATTTTGAGAAATATTGGCTAAGGATTCTAGGTCTTAGTCCATGAAAATATATTTCAACTGCAAATAATCATAGCAAAGTATAAAATTGATCTTTCTAATGGTAAAAATCATTTTAGATTGCAAGTGCCAGTGAAAACTGAAAAACAAAGCAGCCAAAAAGCATAAAACCTTGTGGACCTACAAGTTTATATCTGGAGAATCAATTTGAAAAACATGACTTTTAGCCCTTTTTAACCAAAACTTGGAACTTTTCAAGGGTTCTTTTTTATATATGTGTTACACTGCCAACTTTCTCTGAGCCTTACTGTTAATTCAGTCTGAATCCTGCTCCCAAGTTTTCCCCATCCTTGTGAGATCTGAACAATAAGGAAAGGGTTGGTAACAAAAATGAGTATCTTCTGAAACTTTCACCATTTCTCTTTCCTCCCATTCAGACTGGAAAAAAATTGTCTCCTTTGAAAGCTGATCTCACTAAGAGCTTCTTTAGTCACACCTTTGTCTCCATAAGTGTTATCCACAATGTATATTTATTGAATACCAGTAAATGTGAGTTGGAGTGGCACAATGTTCTAGATAATCAGTGAATGGTATTTCTTGAACATCTGTATGAATAATTCACTAGAAGTAAAAGTTTACTGAAGAAGGTACTTCTTAAAATGTAAATTTATATTTTTCCTTAAGTATTTATTGTCTTGATGGGAAGATTAGGATTATGTACATCAGAAGATAATGATCAGTATGTGTGAGTAATGAAGTAAGATATCATGGAGGTACAATGGAGAGAAGAGTTTGAAGAAAGTGGACTGTAAGCAGGATCTTGGAAGAAAAATAGGATCGGGGTAGATAAAAAAGGAAGCAAGAAGGTATTCCAAGCAGGAAACATCAAAGAGTGAGAGGTAGGAAGTCTTATTTGGAGGACAGAGATTAGAACAATATGACTGAAGTTGGATGCTCGTAGAAAGAGCTTTGCAAGATAGCTTCAAAAAGACTGATGCAAGCACTTTGGACTTCCATGCTGGAGGTATTCAAGCAGGGCACTGAAATGGAGAAAGCAGTGCTTCTGGGTGATCAGCTTGACAGTGGTGGGAAGAAAGACGTAAAAAGGGAAGAAACTGGAAAATTGATTTCAGGATAATTGCTTATTTCCGTTTCCTACAGTGAAATACTTAGAGGAGGGTATAGACATAGAGTTGTCTTTAATTGGTAGCCATGTCCTTGATAACGAGTAATGAGAGCAGTGCACTCATCCAATGGCAGATCGAGGACGGTTGTGAAATTAAGTATTCCTTACCGAAGGCAGGCTTGTTCACACAGAGCTACGTGGTTGATGCTGGAAATCCAAACAGTGCACATCTTCTCCGCCTTTGTTCTTTGCCCTTCTTGCCTATTCACTGTATCACTCGCTTAGGGCAGTGTTTCTCAGCATTGGCACTCTTACCATTTGGGTTGGTTATTTTTTTGTTCTGAGCAGTTGTCCAATCCCTGACCTCTACCCACTAGAGGCCAGTAGCACCCTCTCTTACCTTCCCAAATTTTAACACCCCAAAATATCTCCAGAAACTGCCAGATGTCCCCCAGGGGATAAAATCACCTCCTATTGCGAACCAGTGGCTTGGAGAAACACAGATTATTTTGTTAAATGTTAAGCATTTGTGTCAGGAGAAGAGAACCTCTTTCCTTCTCCAACATTTCTAAGCTCTGGGCTTTGTGAGTCCTGGAGGCATCAGAGAACCAAAATGTCAGCCATACGGTTTAATATGTCTTCTCCACTGACCCATTCCAACTTCAACCCTCTTCTTCTACTAGCCAACAATTATCTGAAACTGTCCATGTAACCAGTGGATTGTTTCTATGTCCTGGTTTGCCTGGGAGTGTCCTGGTTTACACCGGTTTTCCACATTCCTATCTGGTTAGTACTCTTTTTCACACTCTAAGTGTCCTAGATCAGATGGTAAATTATGTGATCATCCTTTTTTGTTTTGCGGTACGCAGGCCTCTCACTGTTGTGGCCTCTCCCGTTGCAGAGCACAGGCTCCGGACGCGCAGGCTCAGCGGCCATGGCTCACGGGCCTAGCTGCTCTGCGGCATGTGGGATCTTCCCGGACCGGGGTACGAACCCGGTAGGGGTAGGACTGTCAACCACTGCGCCACCAGGGAAGCCCTGTGATCATTCTTATATGTAAATTACTAGAACTGTGAGAGAACAACCAGGAAATACTAGGGATAAAGGAGGCAAAGAGGCAAATTGCCACTTTGGCTGCCCCAGGAAATGTTTCCTTGAGAGAGCACTGGAATTAAGACTTGGAAGAACATTAGGAGTTAACCAGAAAAAAGAGGCAAAGAGGTTTACAAGACAGAGACAACAGGTAATTTATAGAGTGAGACACTGAAATGGATACATTGAAGAGTTGGACCAACAGGCTAATATGAAAATCCAAAAGTCATTTTTGCAAACTTGACTTCAATTTGTATCTACCTATCAAATTGTTATCCTATCTAGCAAAATGGGCAGTGGTATTTCTAGGTTATAAATTGTAAATGTGATCGACATTTATTTTTCTCAAAAGGAAAAGGATTGATTGCTAGGAATTGTCCAGAAGGAGAGGAGGGTCAGTCCCCTAGCTGTGGGTTTGCATATGTGATGATATTAAAATGCACTGATTACCTTCTCTTACTTTTATCTGAATGCGTGTAGCGGAGATGTAACTACAGAGGATCCAGCATGCCATTACACACATAGGTTTCAAAGACTTGGGAACAAATCTTATTTCAGCATCTGTAGTTGGTCTTATTAAAAGCAGTTTAAATTTCCCTGCCTAGAGCAGTTTGGAATTATAGAGATGGGCTGCAGAAATTTACATTTTAATTGAGGCAGAAGACAAAATAGGGCATGGTGCAGCATTCACACGTTACAAGGAAGAATAAATAAGATATGTATCAGCTGGGAGAAAATAAATGACTGGTCGTTTCTCACTGCATTCTGCACTTAATTTTTTCAGATGGCAGTCAGCTGTGTTAGGCTTGTTCTGCAAAGACAATTTTTTTCAGTCAAAATGTTTACCATTTCAGAGTCTTGGCATTGAAATATCTTTCCTCTGTGGAGTAAATATGTAAATACTCAAATAGGCATGTGTATGTGTGAGTAAGTGTGTATGGTGGTGTCTATAAATATAATATTTCAAATACCTATAAATATACATAACAGCTCAATAAACTACATAGGAAATTATTTTAAAGTGTGGAATATAACAGAATTATTGATAAATGAAATTTATCTGTTACATGCTATACTTTGAGCTGTTGTTAAGTTTCATAGAAATAGAAATTTTCTGTGTGGACAAAATTTCTGTCCTGTTATCAGTGTGAAAGTCTCTCTGAAGAGTGGCGAGGATCCAGGTTTGCAAACTTGAAGATTTAACTGTGTTTAACAGTCACCTTGAGAAACTATCCAGTTGTTTCTTTTTCTGTATTCATTATGCACTTCACTCATTCATAGAAAATTAGGTTGAGAATGCAACTTCAAAGGAAAAAGCAATATACATAAAATTTAAAGTATAAAAAAGGCTTTAAAAAAGTAAGGTATTAAAATTCAACACCCATTTTTGATAAAAAACCCTCCAGAAAGTAGGCACAGAGGGAACTTACCTCAATGTAATAAAGGCCATATATGACAAACCCACAGCCAACATCATTCACAATAGTGAAAAACTGTCACCATTTCCACTAAAATCAGAAACAAGACAAGGTTGCCCACTCTCACCACTATTATTCAAAATAGTTTTGGATGTTTTAGCCACAGCAATCAGAGAACAAAAAGAAATAAAAGGAATCCAACTCGGAAAAGAAATAAAGCTGTCACTGTTTGCAGATGACATGATACTAAGTTGCAGTTCTATTTACAATAGCCAGGACATGGAAGCAACCTAAGTGTCCACGGACAGATGGATGGATAAAGAAGATGTGGCACATATATACAATGGAATATTACTCAGCCATAAAAAGAAATGAAATTGAGTTATTTGTAGTGAGGTGGATGGACCTAGAGTCCATCATACATGGTGAAGTAAGTCAGGAAGAGAACTACAAATACCATATACTAACACATATATATGGAATCTAAAAAAAAAAAAAAAGGTTATGAAGAACCTAGGGGCAGGACAGGAATAAAGACACAGAGGTAGAGGATGGACTTGAGGACTTTGGGATGGGGAAGGATAAGCTGGGATGAAGTGACAGAGTGGCATGGACTTATATATACCACGAAATGGAAAATAGATAGCTAGTGGGAAGCAGCCACATAGCACAGGGAGATCAGCTTGGTGCTTTGCTACCATCTAGAGGGGTGGGGTAGGGAGGGTGGGATGGAGACGCATGAGGGAGGAGATATGGGGATATATGTATAGCTGACTCACTGTGGTATAAAGGAGAAACTAACACACCATTGTAAAGTAATTATACTCCAATAATGATGTTAAAAAAAAGTAACATATTAGTGTCAAAGATGATTTCCAGAAAATTGCTGTAATTAGGCACATTTACACTTTTGCTTCAACCTTCATCAACTTTATGGAATCATCTATCAACTGTACATGTATTTTTACAGTTTTATATGCTCTTTTTAAACTGTAATTATAGATTAATTGTAAAATTGAAAACCAGTAAACAACATTTTACTATATCATGATTATCCAATTATTATTTAATGCAGAGCCACATCCTTATTAATTGGACACATAGAAAGGACATTTAATCTTTTGTCCCCAAGCATGTTCGTCTCCAGCATGAAGTTCAAAGGAATTCCTTACTTTTAGTCAGCAAAACTTACCTTCTTTTGCCCTATATTTTGACTATAAAGTACCCTTTTGCTTTTCCTGGAATTTAGAAATGACCTTTTATAGTTAAAAATATAATTAATAGAGTGTCTTCACCTTATCACTAAGAGTACTTTTTTCTTAATCATGGACTGTCTTTAAAATGAAAAGTCATTTTTCTTAACATTTTATTTTTGGTTACTTTGTGTTTTCTTGTGGGGGGGTTGTTTTGTTTTTGTTTTTGATTTTTCCCCCCTTGGAGCTATCTGGATCACTGTTCTAACTTGTATTGATAATTTTTTTAGTTCTACCCCAAAACTGTCATCTCAGGACTTTTTTCTCCTTTCACTCCTAGTCCAATTTTGTTTGGTTATGCTTGTTATATTTTGATATTTGTCTGCCTCCCTCTGCATGGATTTCCTTTTTGTTTTATTTTTGTCTCTCTTTTATATTAATTATAATGGCAAAATAATGACATTTGATATATACAAGTACTCAAAAAACATTTGCTTTCTTAATATTGATACTTTCTGAAACACATTTAATAAAGTCAAATATCATTATTTTCCCATCATACATAATTATTAGCATGGCTGAAAGTAGATTTTAAAGTTTAAAATCCTTTTCCTGCAGAATTTTGAAGACATTGCTTTATTGTCTTATGACATTCAATATTGCTGATGAGGAATACAATGCCACTTTGATTCTCATTCCCTTGTAGATAGGTGCCTTTTCCTTTAGGAAGCTTTTATAATCATCTCTGAATCTTTGGAGACTTGACATTTCATTGAGTAGGTGTGGGTCTTGGCACTTAACCACATAGCAACCACTTTTATTTTCAGACCTCTTTGAGTTTATTACATTTTAATTTATCTCCTCTAATTTTAGTAGGATTTTTGGAAAGAAATAAAAGAACATCTTAATTCTGATATTTTTGCACCAGACACAATATTTTCAAGGTAAAAACAAAATCCAAGGACTGTTCATTCCCCTTTCTTTCTGTACTAACCCTCTGGTTAAAAAGCAGTAAAAACCATCAAGGTTTCCACCATGAGCTCTACGGTTCGCGGTTCTGCTCACCTGTCCATGCTCAATGGCTACCGGGTAGAATAGGTAAGACAAAAGGGCAAAAGGTAGAGCTTCCAAGAAATTCTTTAGCTTGAAGGCACAGTATGATCAAGTTGTCTTACAACCCAAATCATCACCTTGTGACTTTATCATTTGTTGAAATTGCTGCCAAACTCCATCTCAACATCTTCCACAGTAGAACTTAGGCCAAGATTTGCTTCTCAATCCTTGATTAGTCTTCATCTATTTCCGTGTAAGTTTTCTCATTGTAACACCATTAACATAAAGCAGAGTGGGGTGTATAGCTGAGGAAATGGACAGTGGGGCACAAATGATTCAGTTTCAACAGTTCTCTGTTACAGTTGGTTGACTTCATCTGTGTATGCACTTTGCCACATTCTTGCAATCACTAGCATCTGGATACTGGGCAATCCCCATTGACATTTCTATTTTTCCCACTGTGTTTCCTGAGTTCTATGATTTACCACACTGTGATTCTACTAACATAACATGAAAAATATTCTGAAACTGTCTGAAAAAATAAATGCATTTCATATAATTAATAGTTACCCTAATGCATTTCTTTCTACCAATATAATAGCTTTCTCTTCTTATCAATATTGCCCAGCAAGAAAGCTCAAGCTATTTAACCAGCAAAGCTGCCAAATTTACAACGTTTCAAGTCAGTAGAGGAATTTAGGTAATTTGTATTTTAGTGTTTACTGGTTACTTAATGAATATTATGCTCATGATTTTACTTATTTATACTCTATCTTGGTCCAAAAATAATTTGAAGTGTCTTGAACATTAGAATATAAACATAAAGAAATAGAATCTGATTACTCTATGATGAAAGCAAATTTTGACCAGAATTATCTTACCAAATGGGTAAACACTAAAGGTTTATGTAATGTTATGTATAGTTTAAAGTTCTCGGTGTTACTGTAAAAAAAAACTAAAAAGGAAGAAAAATCAATCATTTCTCTTACTTTATACAATTATCAAAGAAAGATAAAACAGTTCACATACTGTAGGGCTATCTAGTTTATACTGAACTATTCAGATGATTGGCAATTTTTATTCTATTTATGAAAGGATTCTTCCTTTGTAGGCACAACTAAAGTCATATTAAGGAGAGATGTTCTGTGAGAAAAATTCATACATATTTAAAAAATTAAAAACTTCTCAATTATGTACCTTAATCTGATTTTTTTCAGGCTTCGATTATTGTACATTCAGTTGTAAAATCTATAATAGAGTCCGTTACTTAAAAGAATCGTTAAATAAAAATTGGAGATGACTCCCTCCTGCGAGAACATCGGAATCACAACTAACTGCTGAACAGTCATCGACAGGAAGATGCTGCAGTTCACCAAAAAAGATATGCCACATCCAAAGACAAAGGAGAACCCACAATGGGACGGTAGGAGGGGCACAACCACAATAAAATCAAATTCCATACCGCTGGGTGAGTGACTCACAAACTGAAGAACCACAGAAGTGGTTATTATACTACAAAAATCCACCCTCTGGAGTGAAGGTTCTGAGCCCCACGTCTGGCTTCCTAACCTGGGGCTCTGGCAATGGGAGGAGGAGTTCCCAGAGAATCAGACCTTGAAGCCTAGCAGGATTTGATTGTAGGACTTCGACAGGACTGGGGGAAACAGATACTCCACTCTTGGAGGGACACACAAAGTAGTGTGCTCATCAAGACCCAGGGGGAAGGAGCAGTGACCCCATAGGAGACAGAACCAGACCTACCTGCTACTGTTGGAGGGTCTCCTGCAGAGGCAGGGGGGTGGCTGTGGCTCACCACGGGGACAAGGACACTGGCAACAGAAGTTCTGGGAAGTACTCCTTGGTGTGAGCCCTCCTGGAGTCTGCCATTAGCCCCACCAAAGAGCCTGGAGGTGCCAGTGCTGGGTCGCCTCAGGCCAAACAACCAAAAGGGAGGTAACACAGCCCCACCCATCAGCAGACAAGCAGATTAAAGTTTTACTGAGCTCTGCCCACCAGAGCAACAACCAGCTCTACCCACCTCCAGTAGCTCCCATCAGGAAGCTTGCACAAGCCTCTCAGATAGCCTCATCCCCAAGAGGGCAGAGCAGAAGCAAGAACTACAATCCTGGAGCCTGTGGAATGAAAACCACATTCACAGAAAGATAGACAAAATGAAAAGGCAGAGGTCTATCTACAAGATGAAGGAACAAGACTAACCCCCAGAAAAACAACTGAATGAAGTAGAGATAGGCAACCTTCCAGAAAAAGAATTCAGAATAATGATAGTGAAGGTGATCCAGGGCCTTGGGAAAAGAATGGAGGCAAAGATCGAGAAGATGCAAGAAACGTTTAACAAAGGCCTAGAAAAATTAAAGAAGAAACACCTAGAAGAATTAAAGAACAAACAAAAAGAGATGAACAATACAATAACTGAAGTGAAAAATACACTAGAAGAAATCAGTACGAGAATAACTGAGAAAGAAGAACGGATAAGTGACCTGGAAGACAGAATGGTGGAAATCACTACCACGGAACAGAATAAAGAAAAAAGAATGAAAAGAAATGAAGACAGCCTAATAGACCTCTGGGACAACATTAAACACAGCAACATTCGCATTATAGGGGTCCCAGAAGGAGAAGAGAAAGAGAAAGGAACCGAGAAAATATTTGAAGAGATTATAGTCAAAAACTTCCCTAACATGGGAAAGAAAATAGCCACCCAAGTCCAAGAAGTGCAGAGTCCCAGGCAGGATAAACCCAAGGAAAAAGATGCTAAGACACATAGTAATCAAACTGACAAAAACTAAAGACAAAGAAAAATTATTGAAAGGGACAAGGGAAGAATGACAAATAACATACAAGGGAACTCCCATAAGGTTAACAGTTGATTTCTCAGCAGAAAATCTACAAGCCAGAAGGGAGTGGCACAATGTATTTAAAGTGATGAAAGGGAAGAACCTATAATCAAGATTACTCTACTGGGCAAGGATCTCATTCATATTTGATGGAGAAATCAAAAATTTACAGACAAGCAAAAGCTAAGATAATTCAAATCCGCCAAACCATCTCTACAAGAAATACTAAAGGAACTTCTCTAAGTGGGAAACACAAGAGAAGAAAAGGGCCTGCAAAAACTAGCCCAAAACATTTAAGAAAATGGTAATAGGAACATACATATTGATAATTACCTTAAATGTGAATGGACTAAATGCTCCAACCAGAAGACACAGGCTCACTGCATGGATACAAAAACAAGACCCATGTATATGCTGTCTACAAGAGATCCATTTCAGACTTAGGGGCACATACAGACTGAAAGTGAGGGGATGGAAAAAGATATTCCATGCAAATGGAAATCAAGAGAAAGCTGGAGTAGCAATACTCATATCAGATAAAATACACTTTAAAATAAAGAGTGTTACAAGAGACAAGGAAGAACACACTACATAATGATCAAGGGATCAATCCAAGAAGATATAACAATTATAAATATATTTGCAATATAGGAGCACCTCAATACATAAGGCAAATGCTAACAGCTCTAAAGGAGGAAATCGACAGTAACACAATAATAGTGGAGGACTTTAACACCTCACTTACACCAATGTACAGATCATCCAGACAGAAAATTAATAAGGAAACACAAGCTTTAAATGACACAGTAGACCAGATAGATTTAATTGATACTTATAGGACATTCTATCCAAAACCAGCAGATTACACTTTCCTCTCAAGTGTGCACGGATCATTCTCCAGGATTGATCACATATTGGGTCACAAATGCCAAACCTCAGTAAATTTAAGAAAACTGAAATCATATCAAGGATCTTTTCTGACCACAACACTATGAAATTAGAAATGAATTACAGGGGAAAAAACGTAAAAAACCACAAATGCATGGAGGCTAAATAATACGCTACTAAATAACCAAGAGATCACTGAAGAAATCAAAGAGGAAATCAAAAAATACCTAGAGACAAATGACAATGAAAACGCGATGATCCAAAACCTATGGGATGCAGAAAAGCAGTTCTAAGAGGGAAGTTTATAGCAATACAATCCTACTTCAAGAAACAGGAAAGATCTCAAAGAAACAATCTAACCTTACACTTAAAGGAACTAGAGAAAGAAGGACAAACAAAACCAAAACTTAGTAGATGAAAAGAAATCATGAAGACAAGAGCAGAAATAAATGAAATAGAAACAAAGAAAGAAATAGCAAAGAGCAATAAAACTAAAGGCTGGTTTGTTGAGAGGATAAAAAAATTGATAAACCTTTAGCCAGACTCATCAAGAAAAAGAGGGAGAGGACTCAAATCAATAAAATTAGAAATGAAAAAGGAGAAGTTACAATGGACACCGCAGAAATACAGAGCATCCTAAGAGACTACTACAAGCAACTCTGTGCCAATAAAATGGACAACTTGGAAGAAATGGACAGATTTGTAGAAAGGTATAACCTTCCAAGACTAAATCAGGAAGAAATAGAAAATATGAACAGAACAATCACCAGTAATGAAATTGAAACTGTGATTAAAAATCTTTCAACAAACAAAAGTCCAGGACCAGATGGCTTCTCAGGTGAATTCTATCAAACATTTAGAAAAGAGTTAACACCCATCCTTCTCAAACTCTTCCAAAGAATTGCAGAGGGAGGAAAACTCCCTAACTCATTCTATGAGGCCACCATCACCATGATACTAAAACAAGACAAAGATACTACAAAAATGATAATTACAGACCAATATCACTGATGAATATAGATACAAAAATTCTCAACAAAATACTAGCAAACAGAATCCAACAACACATTAAAAAGATCATACGCTGTGATCAAGTGGGATTTATCCCAGGGATGCAAGGATTCTTCAACATACTCAAATCAATCAATTTGATACACCATATTAACAAATTGAAGAATAAAAACCATATGATCATCTCAATAGATACAGAAAAAGCTTCTGACAAAATTCAACACCCATTCATGATAAAAACTCTCTAGAAAGTTGGCATAGAGGGAACCTATCTCAATATAATAAAGGCCATATATGACAAACCCACAGAAAACCTCATTCTCAATGGTGAAAAACTGAAAGCATTTCTTCTAAGATCAGGAACAAGACAAGGATGTCCACCCTCACCACTATTATTCAACAAAGGTTTGGAAGTCCTAGCCTTGGCAATCAGAGAAGAAAAACAAATAAAAAGAAGACAAATTGGAAAGGAATTTAAACTGTCACTGTTTGCCAATGACTTGATAATGTACATAGAGAATCCTAAAGATGCCACCAGAAAACTACTAGAGCTAAGCAATGAATTTGGTAAAGTTGCAGTGTACAAAATTAATGCACAGAAGTCTCTTACATTTCTATACACTAACAACGAAAGATCAAAAAGAGAAAGTAAGGAAACACTCCCATTTACCATTGCAAAAAGAAGAATAAAATACCCAGGAATAAACCTACCTAAGGAGCTAAAAGATCTGTACTTAGAAAACTATAAGACACTGATGAAAGAAATTAAAGATGACACAAACATATGGAGAGATACAACATGTTCTTACGTTGGAAGAATCGATATTGTGAAAGTGACTATACTACCCAAAGCAATCTACAGATTCACTGCAATCCCTATCAAATTACCAATGGCATTTTTTGCAGAACTAGAACAAAAAATCTTAAAATTTGTATGGAATCACAAAAGACCCCAAATAGCCAAAGGAGTCTTGAGGGAAAAAACATGGAGCTGGAGGAATCAGACTCCCTGACTTCAGACTATACTACAAAGCTACAGTAATCAAGATTGTATGGTACTGGCATGAAAACAGAAATATAGATCAATGGAACAGGATAGAAAGCCCAGAGATAAACACACACACATATGCTCAACTAATCTATGACAAAGGAAGCAAGGAGATACAATGGAGAAAAGAGAGTGTCTTCAATAAGTGGTGCTGGGAAAACTGGACAACTACATGTAAAAGAATGAAATTAGAACACTCCCTACCACCATACACAAAAATAAACTCAAAATGGTTTAAAGACCTAAATATAAAACCGGACACTATAAAAGAATCAACAGGCGAAGGATCCATCTCCAAAACGTATAAACAGCTCATGCAGCTCAATATTTACAAAAATAAACAACCCAATCAAAAAGTGGGCAGAAGATCTAAATAGACATTTCTCCAAAGAAAGCATACAGTTGGCCGAGAGGCATGTGAAAAGCTGCTCAACATTACTATTAGAGAAATGCAAATCAAAACTACAATGAGGTATCACCTCACACCAGTTAGAATGGGCATCATCAGAAAATCTCCAAATAACAAATGCTGGAGAGGAGGGATTCCCTGGTGGTGCAGTGGTTGAGAATCCGCCTGCCGATGCAGTGGACGCGGGTTTGTGCCCCAGTCTGGGAAGATCCCACATGCTGCGGAGTGGCTAGGCCCATGAGCCATGGCCGCTGAGCCTGCGCATCCGGAGCCTG
>NW_020174429.1:5061410-5079181 GCF_003031525.2 Neophocaena asiaeorientalis asiaeorientalis
AAAAAAAAAAAAAAAAAATGCTGGAGAGGGTGTGGAGAAAAGTGAACCCTCCTGCACCATTGATGGGAATGTAAACTGATACAGCCACTATGGAGAACAATTATGGAGGTTCCTTAAAAACTAAAAATAGAATGACCGAGCAATCCCACTACTGGGCATATACCCAGAGAAAACCATAATTCAAAAAGACACATGCACCCCAGTGTTCACTGCAGCCGTATTTACAACAGCCCGGTCATGGAAGAAGCAACCTAAATGCCCATTGACAGATGAATGGATAAAGAAGATTTGGTATGTATATACAGTGGAATATTACTTGGGCATAAAAAGGAATGAAATTGGGTCATTTGTAGAGACATGGATGGACCTAGAGACTGTCATACAGAGTTAAGTAAGTTAGAAAGAGAAAAAGAAATATCATATATTAATGCATATATATGGAATCTAGAAAAATGGTACAGATGAACCAGTTTGCAAGACAGAAATTGAGACACAGATGTAGAAAACAAATGTGTGGACACCAATGGTGGAAAGCAGGGGTCAGGGGAGGGTATGAATTGGGAGATTGAGATTGACATATATACACTAACATGTATAAAATAGATAACTAATAAGAACCTGCTGTATAAAAAATAAATATGTAAAATATTTTTTTAATTGGAGATTAAAAAGCATTTGTACTCATATGTTTTTGTTAGCTTAAAAAAATTTTACTCCTATTTTTGTATTGTGTATATAAAGTTTCAATTTATTAGGAAGAAGGATGTAAATTGTGTATGATGAAATTTCCAATAACATTCATGTAAGTTCTTAAATCAGCCTTCATTGAGAAAATTATACTAATGTGGATCATTCTCTATCTTCATAGCAATGCACTACTGTTAGGTTTGAATTTACTTGTAAGTGACAAAACACAGGTTTTTTTTTTTTTTAAATAACTTAAAAAATCCAGCAGGCATCTCTTTATCATCTACTTGGATGATACAATGTTGACTACCAAGAAAATGGATTCTTTTAAGAGACTGTGTACAGTGAACATCTTAAAATAGTGTGGTCCTAAATTTTAGAAATATTTTCCTTTAATTAGAGTGTGTGAAGATCTATGGACAAGAATTTAATTTGTATAATTTTCTTCTCTCAAAATAATTATACTTTTCGTTGACATATAGTCTTATTCTTCCGAATTTTGACCATAATTTTATTTATTAAAAATCATACCCAACAAGATAGTTTCTCTGATGTGATTTTGCAAAAGTTAGTCACTGAACATAGTAAGGACATTGTATCTTGCCTCTTTCCCTTTTCTTGAAAATAGAACAAATATAGGTAAGACATGAATGTTGGGAACTTATACACACAGTCACACATGAACACGGTATGTCTTCCCCCATTCCTGGCAAGTTGAGTTTCTTTTTAATAGCATGACTGATAAAACTTTTCATGATGTGGTTCAAATTCTCCATAAATTAGTAACTTCAATGATGGAATAGCCCTATGGCTGGTACTATGAATGGAGTGGCAGAGAATAATTTCAGGTAATCAGAGCCATGTGAGGACCAGAAATGAGGGCAATGGTCACAGCCTCAGTTTGCAAGTGCCCATTCATCCCACAGATGGAGATAGGTCTGTAGCCAATTGTCTTTGACCACATTGCACCTCAGATGTAGAAAGATACTGCCTAGACTTTGACTAATACTTAGCACTTTGGAATATTAAATTGTCATTGGATCCACAATATCCTAATTTGGGGGTGGGGGCACAGACATTGAGTTCATAGCACCTTCCTAAATGAGTGGTTGTTTTTTGTTTTGATATTGAGTTGTGTAAGTTCGTTATATCTTTTGGCTGTCAACCCCTTATTACATACATCATTTGGAAGTATGTTGTCCCATTAAGTCAGTTGCCTTTTTGCTTTGTTGATGTTTTCCTTCACTGTGCAAGAGCTTTTCAGCTTAATGTAGCCCCATTTGTTTATTTTTACTTTTGTTTCCCTTTCCTGAGGAGACACAGCCAAAAAAAAAAATTGCTAAGATTGATGTCAAAGAGGTTATTGCCTGTGTTTTCTGCTAGGACTTTTATGATATCAGGTCTTGAATTCACTTTTGAGCTTATTTTTCTATATGGTGGAAGAAAGTGGTTCAATTTGATTCTTTTGCATATAGCAGTCAAGTCTTCGCAATATCGTTTATTGAGAAAAACTCTCTTTTCCCCATTGTATAGTCTTGCCTCCTTTACCATAAATTAACTATATGAAGATGGGTTTATTTCTAAACTCTATATTTTGTTACATTGAACCATGTCTCTGTTTTTATGTCAGTACTGTACTGTTTTGATTAATATAGCTTTGTAGTATAGTTTCAAGTCTGGGAGTTTGATAGCCCTACTCTGTTCTTTCCAAGATTGCTTTGGTATTTGGGGTCTTTTGTGGTTTGAAATACATTTTAGAATTATTTGTTGTAGTTCTTTGAAAAATGTCATTGGTATTTTGATAGGGATTACATTGAATCTGTAGATTGCCTTTGGTAGTATGAACATTTTAAAGATATTGATTCTTTCAATGCATGGACATAGTATATCTTTCCTCTTATTTGTGTCATCTTCAGTTTCTCTCATCAGTTTCTTACAGCTTTCAAAGTACAGGTCTTTAACCTCCTTGGTTAAATTTATTCCTAAGTATCTTATCTTTTGATGAAATTTTAAATGGGATATTTTATTTTTTCTTTCTGATAGTTTGTTAGTGTACAGAATTGCAACATATTTCCACATATTAATTTTGTATCCTGAAACTGTATTGAACTCATTTATTAGTTGTAATATTTTTGAGTCTTTGGGATTTTCTATATATATTATCTGCAATTAGTGACAGTTTTATTTCTTTCCTATTTGAATGTCTTTTATTTATTTTTGCTGTCTAATTGCTGTGGCTAGAACTTTCAATACTATGTTAAATAAAAGCTTTCAGCTTGTGGGTTTTTCACATATGGCCTTTGTTATGTTGAAATATGTTTCCTTTATTCCCACATTGTTGAGAGTTTTATCATAAATGGATATTGAATTTTGTCAAAATCTTCTTATTCATCTGTTGAAATGATCATTTGACTTTCATCTTTTGTTAGTGTGGTGTATCACATTGATTGATCTATCCTAGAATGAATCCTGCTTGATCTTAGTGTCTGATCCTTTTAATGTGTTGTTGAATTAGGTTTGCTAATATCTTTTTGAGGATTTTTGCATCTGTGTTCATCAGGAATATCAGCCTGTAATTTTATATTTTTGTTTATGTCTTTTTGTGTGGTTTTGGCATCAGAGTAATGTGGGCCTTGTAAAATGAGTTTGGAAGTATTCCTTCATCATCAAGTTTTTGAAATAAACTGAGAAGAATAGGCACTCTTCTTTAAATGTTTGCCAGAATTCACCTGTAAAACCATCTGGACCTGAAATGTTTCTGAGTGGGGTAGTTTTTTGATTACCAATTCAATTTTGTTACTAGGAATTGATCTATTCAGGTTTTATATTCATGATTTAGTCTTGGAAGATTTATGTTTCTAGGAATATATCCATTTCTTCTGGTTATCTTATTTGTTGACCTATAGTAGTTAATAGAATTCGCTTATGATCCTTTATATTTCTGTGATGTTAGTAATTTATTCTTTTTTGCCTGATTTTATTTATTTGGGCTCTTTTTTTTTTCTTGGTGAGTCTGCTAAAAGTTTGTGAGCTTTGTTTGTCTTTTCAAAGAACCAACTCTTAGTTTCATTGATCTTTTAAATTGTTTTTTAATCTCTTTTTTCATTTATTTCTACTCCAATTTTTATAGTTTCCTTCCTTCTTGTAACTTTGGGCTTTGTTTGTTCTTCTAGTTCCTTTAAATGCACATTTAGATTGTTTACTTGAAGTTTGTTTGTTCATTTGTGTTTAGAGGTAGGCTTATATCACTATGAATTTCCCTCTTAGAATTGCTTTTGCTGTGTCCCATAGATTTGGGACAGTTGTGTTTCTACTTTCATCTGTCTCAAGGTGTTTTTTGATTTCCCTTTTTATTTCTTCATTGACTCACTGGCTGTTTATTAGCCTGTTGTTTAGTCTCCATGTGTTTGTGTTTTTTCCAGTTTTCTTCTTGTAATTGTTTTCTAGTTTCATACTGTCATGGTTGGAAAAGGTGCTTAGTATGATTTTAATCTCACTAAATATATTTCTGGAGACCTGTTTTGTGGCCTAGCGTGTATTCTATCCTGGAGAATGTTCCATGTGCACTTGAAAAGAATAGATGGAGTGTTCCATATAAATCTGTAGGTCAATCTGGTCTAATATGTGGTTTAAGGCCAATGTTTCCTTACTAATTTTCTGTCTGGATGATCTATCCATTGATGTAAGTAGGTTATTAAAGTCTCCTACTATTATTTCATTGCTGTCTATTTCTCCATTTATTTCTGTTAATATCTGCTTTATATATTTAGGTGCTTGTATGTTGAATGCATAAATGCTTAAAAAAGTTATATCCTCTTGTTGAATTGACCCCTTTACATCATGTAATGCCCTTCCTTATTTTTTGTTTCAGTCTTTGTTTTAAAGTTGTTTTTGTCTAATGTGAGTTTTGCTCTCTTTTGTCTAATGTGAGTTTTATTTTCCATTTATGTCAAATAACTTTTTTCATCCCTTCATTTTCAGTCTATGTGTGTCTTTAGATCTGAGGTGAGTCACTTGTAGGCAACATGTTAAGTGGATCGTCTTTGGTTTTGTTTTAAATCCATTCAGCTACCCTGTGACTTTTTATTGGAACATTTAGTCCATGTACATTTAAAGTAATTGTTGATAGGTAGGTACTTGTTGTTATTGACATTTTGTTAATTGTTTTCTAATTTTTTTTTTCTTTTTTTTGGTAATTCTTCTCTGTTCCTGTCTTCTTCTCTTGGTTTCTTCTCTTGCGGTTTGATGAATTCCTTTAATGTTATGCTTGTATTCCTTTCTCTTTATTTTTTTGTGTATCCATTTTAGGTTTTTGGTTTGTGGTTCATATGTATCCACCTGTTTATTTAGCTGTCTGTTTTAAGCTGAGAGTCACTTAAGTCTGAAGGCATTCTAAAAGCACTACATCTTTATTCCCCTCCCCATACCCACATTTTATGATTTTGATGTCATATTTTACATCTTTTTATTTTGTGTACCCTTTAACTACTTACATAATTGATTGTACTACATTTGTCTTTTATCCTTCATACTAGATTTTTAAGTGGTGATGCACTGCCTTTACTATATATTTACCTTTACCAGTGAAAAATTTTATATATATATATAAATATATATTTTGTTTATTTATTTATAGCTGTGTCCTTTTCTTTTCCATTTAAAGAAGACCCTTTAACACTGATTGTAAGACCAGTTTGGTGGTGATGAACTTCTTTAGTTTTTGCTTATCTAGGAAACTCTCTCTCCTTCAATTCTGAATGATAACCTTGCCAGATAGTGTATTCTAGGTTGTCAGTTTTTTGTTTGTTTGTTTTCTTTCAGCACTTTAAGTGTACCTTGCCTCTCCCCTATGGCCTGTAAAGTTTCTGCTGAAGAATGATAGTTTCAGCTGATAGTCTTATAGGGTTTCCCTTGTATGTTATTAGTTGTTTTTCTCTTGCTGCCTTTAAGATTATCTCTTTATCTTTAACTTTTGCCATTTTAATTATAATATTGATATGTCTATGTGTGGACCTCTTTACGTTCATCTTGTTTCGAACTCTCAGTGCTTCCTGTGCCTGGGTATCTTTTTCCTTCCCCAGATTAGGGAATGTTTTTCAGCCATTATTTCTTCAAATAATGTTCCTGTCCCTTTCTTTCTCTTCTCCTATGGGACCCCATCATGTCAATGTTAATATACTTGATGTTGTCCCCAGAGTCCCTTATACTCTCCTCATTTTAGAAAACTGTTTCTTCTTTTTACTGTTCTGATTGGGTAATTTCCACTATTCTATCTTCCAGATTTATAATTCATTCTTCTGTGTCATCTACTCTGTTGTTAACTCCCTCTAATCTATTTTTTTAAATTTGAGTTATTGTACTCAGTTCTGATTTGTTTGTTCTTTTATTGTCTGAGTCTTTGTTGAAGTTCTTACTTAGTTCTTACATTTTTCTCTCAAGTTCAGTGACCGTCCTTGTGACCATTTCTTTGAACATTTTTTGTCAGATAATTACTTATCTCCAACTCATTAGGGTCCCCCACCCCCGACCACCAATGTTTTATTTTGTTCTTTTCTTTGAAACATATTCCTCTGTCTCTTCCTTTTGTTTGAACTGTTTTTTGTTTTCTATGAATTAGGCAAAACAGCTACCTCTCCTGGTCTGGAAGGAATGGCCTTGTGTGGGAGCAACTCCTTTGTAGATTGCTTTTACCTAGTGGCTTTGGCAAGCTGGCTGGGGCTGGAGGGAGCCCAGGCTAAGGGTTGTCTATAGGGAATGCCATGCCTGAATTCACCTTGGCTGTGCAGCTGGGCTGGAGCAGCCTGGTCCAGGACAGTCCCTGGGGAATGCTGCACCTGAGGCTAACTTAGCAAGGTGGCTGAGGCTGGAGTGGGTGCAGGTTGGGAGGGGAGTCCCTGGGGAATGCTGGGCCTAAGGCCAAGCTGGTGGGGTGACTGGAGCTTAAATGGGTGCGGGCCAAAGGGGAGTCCTGGGGGCACTCAAACAATGGTGCTAAATGGCATTTCTGGCCCCGGCGGGGGGAGGGGGGGGGTTACAGCAGTTCCTTGCCTGTTTGGCAGAAGCTCTAGGATTAGTAAATGGATTTCCTTCCTGTATAGTCTAGTTGCACAGGAGGCTCCCTACCCAAATGTTTATTTTATAAACAGAATTAAATGTAACGTGTTGAACTGAAGGCAGGTTATAGCTCACTTTAAATGAGAGTTTCCGGTTAGTCCATCTAGAAATAGAATGGATTGCCTCATTTGTAGAAGTGCTCAAGCAGGTTCTGGATGAACTCTTCTTAGGGAGATACACAGGATTTAAGCACATTATAGGATATTTTAATAAGTGACCCCTAAGATTCTTTCTGACTCTGTGTCTCTATGGTTAATTTCTTTATCTAGTGACTCTGCCTATATAGACTGAGATTGATTTTATCTTTTTTTTTTAAGTTGCTCAATACTGCTTTCCTAAGCCACTAATTCTCAAGAGACAAAAGAATTGCTATTTAAGACAATCGTGCAAACTTATCATCAATCAATATAACTCAGGGAACACGACTCCCTTGAGCACTCCCTCTGATGACTTAATTTAGGACATCTTGTGTGGAATGAGTTCATTACCATCCTTGGCATGGTTCAATATGTTGTTAGAGAATTGAACCTGGGAATCATCATCTTTTTTCCTCAGTCATTCCAGTTTCCATAAAGGTAAGTTAAATAAAGCTAAACTTAGAAAATATCTCTGACAGAAAAGGACAATTATTTTATAACATCTATTGAAACCAGTAAAACTTTGAAGAGTTGCTGTGAGGCTTGATGGGATAAAAGGCAGGAAGGAAATGAAAAGTTCTTTGATGAAAAAAAAAGGTTCTTTTCTGGTTTCATTTTATATAAGAACTTTTAAGTGGGTTCTCATTCTAATATACATGAACGTTTGGCAAATGTACGGGAATATGCTTAGCACTGGAAGGAAGAATAAGAGGAACACAGTTTAATTCTAGAATATTCTAATTCCTGTATAAAATAGAATGAGGGTATTCCCTTTCTCAACAAAAATGACCACCTCTAGTGTTAATATAATGCCTCTTTACCATCAAATTTAAGTGGGAGACTAAGGTTTTATTACTGCTTCATGTAGTAATGAGGTTTGAGATGAGTGACTCAATTGTCAAAAGAATTTAGGATGGGAAAGGCTATGATTTGGCATGTTTCCAGTTGGACAGAGGTAAAAAGATGAATTAGGTTCTTAGGGTATGTGAGAAATAATATGGATTGAGGAACATGGTGCCATTTTACTGGGTATGTATTTCTGTTGAATTAAAATTCCTATCTTGTATAAATAAGTAACTGGTAGTTCCCATTTTTATAAATTCTGAGAATTCCCTGTGATTTTTCCTTGCTACCTGTCAGTGTGATATACCTTTCACTCTGTGTTATGTTTGCATTAGGATTAATGAGGAGTTTTCCATGAATCAAGTCAAATTTTTAAAATACCTTAGCTCATATTTCTTTGAATGGTCGGGAATTGCAACATGAAAAATGCTTTATCACACAGATGGCCAAGTTGAGAGTTGACCACCCTGATGGAACTATTCAGCTCAGTAACGTTAATAAAAAAGAAAAACCTAGGTAAGAGTAGCCAGTATGTATCAGGAATAGTCATACTGTTTAAATCTCTTACAAAACACTAAAATTAACATTGCCTATCAGATTTGCTATAAAATGCAACCATCTTGGTCCTTTGAATTTCATTGCTTTCTCTTCTTACCACTTTGATTTATTGACGGAATATTCTTTTTTAAGACCATCTTTAAGAAAAACGAATAAAGTAGTAGATTCTTGGCAAATCATTCTCAAAATTTCCACCAATTCAGGAATGTGAGAGAAATGAGAGGAGAAAGAAGCAATTTTTATTTCAATTACTTGCTTCCCCTGAGAAAAGAATGTCCTCTTCTTTTATTTTTAAAACAAGGAAGGAACAAAAGAATTCATACATTAAGAAAATTGGAAGTATCCTAAGCAACTATGATTGCATTTTATGCTTAACTTTCTAGTGAGAATGAACTCCTGATACTCAAATTTGAATGTTTCAGTGTATTATGTAAGCATTACCTTAGGGGTAATTAATATAAAATTGGTGGCAGATATAGCTTTTTCTTTACAGAATGGAAATTAAATTTAGTTAGAAAGATAATTCTAGTTAAATGTGTTAATTAAAAACCTTTTTGACTATTCTATAATTTAAGAACCAAAATACTTCTGGTGACTTGGATACCACATTTATTTTAAGAAAGGTTTCAGTGGATCAGATTTCGCATTGCAAACAAATCTAACAAATCTGATTGCTCCATGCAGTTTTATTTATTTATTTAACATCCATACAAAATTAGTTACCTTCTATGAGAGTGCGAACATGGTTGAAAGATGTCTTGAGGGTTTTTGTTTTTTGGTCCCACGACTTGCCATTTATTAATTAATAGTTACAACACCAGCAAATAATAATAAGTTTTCTCAATGAAAGTGTTTCTTTACTGAACATGGTTCCTGATTGCATTTTAAACAAATCAATAACATTTTAAGACAGTATACTTCTCAAAGCTAGGTGCCTTTTAAGTAGCAGCTAAATTAATATGAATTTAATTAGCTATCTGTGAAACTAATATTTAAGAAGACAAACACCTCAGTTGTCAGTTGTTGGGTGCTCAGCATCTAACATGAACCCAGATTACTTTAAGTGAATATATGGTCCTTGGTATGGTCCTTGGTCTGTTGTGAAACATGGTCAGCCCTTTTTGTTAACCGATGGTCAAGAGAAGAGGTTTAGAGTAAGCAGCAAGAGGTAGTAAACTTGGACCTGACTTTTGTCCCAACTCAACTTACTAATAGCTTAGTCTTGAGAAGTAATTTAACTCTGAAGCATTTCCATTTCCTCTGTCATAAAATGTTGCAAGTAATATCTACTTTGCATGATTGTTAAGAAGAAATATTTTTTGAAGAGCCCCCAAAACAGTGCTTGTGTTGTTCAATGAATATTTTCTTTGCTATTCAACCACCCCTACCCCACCTCCCTCTCTTTGCCATCTTGTAAAGGTCAGAAGAAGACTTGGGCAAGCAGAGCCCAGGTTCTCTGACCAAGAGGTCTGAATCCTTTTTCTATGGAGACTGATCAGCTTCTGGAGAATCTGTGTCCACTACTTAAGCCATGCTACACCTCCCATGCTGCCATATTCCTTCCACTGAGAACTGCAAAAGAACACTCAGCACCTAACAAACCCATCCAAATTCCTACAGTAAAAGACATTAACAAATATTAGCATAGTTTTTTTTAACAGCTCAAGAATGAGACCCTAGTATGGCTACTTCAACCTCCTTAAGTTTCTGCCGGAAAAGCTCACAGATGCCACAAAAAAATACTGTTTGTCCCAGTTAACACCTGACGAGAGGATCCCTGTCTCTTAGTCTCTGTGGCAAGGTAGGAGCTTAACTCTGATAAGTTCACCAACCCAAATGGCTTAGCTACATGGACCAAATCCTCCCCTTTGCCCTTCAGTGCCTTTTCCTTCACATACCCCAGGCTTTTAAAAGTCTGTCTTTTGTTTGGGAGAAGTTGAGTTCAGTTCGTGCTGGACTTTTTCTCCTGTTTCAATAGTTACTACTGCGCAGAGCCTGTCCACTTTAACTAGTGTGTGGCTTTGATTATCTTTGGCACTACCCAAAAGTGTTTCCACATCTTCCCCCATGTCAGATGGAAGCTGGGGCAAGGGAATAGTCAGAAGATTGTATTGTTAAGGGAGCACATTTTACTCCTCCGTAGGCATGGTTAACAGCATAAAATCACAAAATGCATATACCACACAATATTCCATTCAAACCTCAGTGTTTTGAATCTGTACTTTAAGGCAGTATATTCTATATAATAATTGGATTGTTTCAGTCATACTGTTGTTTAAAAGAATGACTCTAACAGTAATTGCCATAAATTGCATGTCTAAGGAAAATCTCCATGAATCCTTTGGGGTTTACATTTTGATTTCAGGGATAACAGTTTAGGTGACTGTTTTGGGATATATTTATCAACACATCTTAACTTCATGTTCATTAAATATTTTTTTGAGAAATTGTATGTAAGCAGTATTCTCAAATGATAGTTTATTTTGAATTTCATAAATTCTGAATCCTAAATATTTTTTTCTTGAGATCTTCATGTAATTTCATGTTGCAGACACTAATGATTACTAAGAGAACCATATATAAATTCAGTAAATATTATCAGAGTCAAATATTTAGGAATTAAAACAAAATCGTGCAATAGTTTTCTGTTTTGAAAAGGTAAGCCCTACCTCATCGCGACCTGCCACACTCTTCACTTACTTATTTTCTCTTCTCAAACAGAATCACTTTTTTCTTGATATTCTCTGAAGTGAGAAACACACACACTCTGTGTCTCTCTGCCCACCCTTCTGAAATAGAATTTGGCTCCTGACGTTCCAAGCTGTCAACATTTTTGTAGACAGTCATTTTTGATGAAGACACACAGAATTCAACTATTCATGGGGCTGTCAATTTGTCCAGGTACACCAATCTCTTAGGCTCTTCAGAAGATGAGCTAAGTCTCATCTTTTTGCTTTTATATTCCCAGTGCCTGGTTAAAAAATAAGCAAAAGTCAAACCAAACCAGAAACATTAGAAAAATATTTGCTGTGTTAAACTAAAACAAATACACAATGTGTTCACTGAGTGAATGAGGAAGGTACAGACCAAATCTGTGTACCTTGAAAATGTTGTCCAGGAATGTCTTAGTCTTGATGACTCACCTTGATCTTCACCTGGGACCCATCTCTGATGGCTCTCAGCAGGGCGCCATCCCTTTCCCATCCTCATTAGAATTTTGTCCTTCAACAGTGATGTAGACAGGTTTTCTTACTTCCAAGTATGTTGGGTAGAAGAATTTGCCCAAAGAAGGCTTACTCAACATTTAAAAAAAAATCTTAGAAGGCTAAATATGTTTTTATTATCTAGATAAACTGCAGTAGGCACAAAATTCTACATCTTAGTTCAGAACTCACATTTTCCAATTACTATTGGAGAGGCTTGACTTATTAGCAGTTACACTGAGAATTTATAGAATTCTTTCAATTAAATGTAAACTTAAATGGAGCCATTTTTCTGCCATGAATGCCAGTTTGAATTTCAGATGCACATTTTGAAGTATAGTATTCAAATAAGGAAAGAAACATTCTCACGTTTTTTTCAACAGGCCAAGATAAATTGTGTATAGAGTATGCCTTGAAAACTAATTTTATGAAGGTCATGAGGAAAGTGGAGTTTCTACTCAGTATCTCACAGCCAGATTTTGTGTTCAAACTGGTATTTGAATTCTTTGTTCTCATTAGGTTCATTCGTGCCTGTGTGATTTTGTGACTTTTTTTCTGAAACTTTTTCTCCCCTTTGTCCCCTGGCTGATTTCAGCACCAAGACCCAGCTCAGGCATCACCTCCTCAGGGTAACGCTAACTCAGCCATCACCTGGTCTCTCATTTCAGCCCTTTTCTGCTGGGCACTATCATAAACAATATGTTAATTGTTATATTTATCAATGTATAGGCCTGTCTATTCCACCAGACTTGCATTGTCCAATACTTTGCCCATTGCCATATGTGACAATTTAAATAAAATTAAAAATTCAGTTTCCCTATCATTTTTCATATGTTCAATGGCCACACTTGGTTAGTGGCTACCATATTGGACAATGTGGGTATAGAATATTTTTATCATCTTAGAAATACCTATTGGCTGTAACTGCACTAGGCTGAGATCCTTAAAAGAGATTCTCTTTGCCTGATCTCTACATCCTCATCATCTGGGGTAGTACTTGCTACATGGAAGAGTGCTGGTAACAAACCACTGAACACAGCTGAACTGAGAAACAGTGGGTATGCTAACATGGAAAATAGGATCAGAGTTTGTGTTGCACAAGGATAGAATTTCAGATGCATGAAGGTACCGTGGAGGCAGATTTGAGTTCAGAGTGGTAAGCAGCTTTCTCTCAGTAGACGTATTGGAAAATGAAATGGGCTTCCTTGTTCGATATTTAGCTCAGGCCCCAAACTCATTCCGTTAAAGCCAGGGATCACCTTTCAGGACTCTGGTGCAACATATCCTTGCTTTGGGGTGGGAACTGCAAGCAGAAGAGAATAATTGAGGTTCAGTCATTCTCATGAACAACATTTGAGAAAGTTTTGTGAAACTTTTTACAAACCTTGAGTACCTGTCACATTTCCATCCTTGACTGTCAGCGATGATCCATGCTTCACTTTAAAATATCTCAGATGTATACCTTGTGTTTTCCTAGGATAGCTTTTACTAAACTAACATAGCTCTAAAATGTTCTTTTTTTTTTTTTTTTTTTTAAGGAAGGCTGTCTGGAGATAACAGCTGACTGGTAAATTTTCAGGATTTTTGCAAGCCGGTAGTTAAACACAGCCATAATTAAAATTAAATTATATACACTTGCACTTGAATTATATTAAAATCAAGGTAATAAATACTTATAACTGATAAGTTCCTAATTATTTTTACCACATTGTGTACCACCTTTGTTCTTGAGGTTATTTACATCTATTGAATCTCTGTGATAGACAAGCAATATAAGATGTATTACTCTACCTCTCATCCCAACTCAATGTTCCATCAAGTCAGTAACTTGAAATCAATCATAGTAGAAAATTGGGTAACCAAGGAGATTGACAAATGCTGCCAGTGAGGGCTTTCACCACTGCAGCCTCCAACCAGGAGAGTTGATAATATTTATCAGCCTACCACTGGCTCACACTTGCCCGATTGTGCACTCTTTCACCCCCAGGATTTTTTACAACTTTGGATATTGTATAAGAAAGTTGGAATAGACTACAAGAGAGGGCCCTTGAGCAAGGTTAAATCACACACACCCTTTTTTATAGGAGAGTTCACAGAAGGTTTGAAAACAGTGCTTTACATTTAGATCTGACCTTTATGAATATAAAGGAGTTGTCAGTTCTCCAATTACAGATTTTTCAGGGAACAAGATGCCACCATCTTTCTTATGACTTACTTATCATGACCAAGTGTTCTCCTAAGATGGATAAGAGTAAAGTAGTTCATAACCTTCTCAAGACTTTTCCCTTCTGGGTCCCAGATTTTGCACGATTGAATAACAATTTCTGAGAACAGTGAATAACACTTTTCCTTTGAAATATAACCCTTTTCTCTTGGGTGACCTTTCTGAAAAGTTTCGATACTGTCTCTAACCTGCAAGAGACTATTTCTTTTTTTTTTTTTTTTTTTTTTTGCAGTACACGGGCCTCTCACTGTTGTGGCCTCTCCCGTTGCGGAGCACAGGCTCCGGACGTGCAGGCTCAGCGGCCATGGCTCACAGGCCCAGCCGCTCCGCGGCATGTGGGATCTTCCCGGACTGGGGCACGAACCCGTGTCCCCTGCATCGGCAGGCAGACTCCCAACCACTGCGCCACCAGGGAAGCCCAAGAGACTATTTCTTGTTTGATTATGTTACAATGATAAATTTCTCTAGGTTATTTAAAGTAAGTCATACACTTGTTTTTGTTATATTTTGTTTTTTATTGTCTTTTTTTCCTTAGGCAAAAGCAATGAGGTGCAATATACCATAACTCAGACTTAATGAGTTTTAACTGGCTGAGATCTGGGGAAATTCCTCCTTTAATCTTAATTTTTCTTTAGTTATTTTTTTTGGGGGGATTGTCCATGAGTGTGACCACACGATGAGAAACTCATCCTGGTCACTTTATGCAGCTGTTTCAGATTTTTTTTTTTCCTGTAATTTCATTAACCTGTATTTTCCAACAACTGTGTATCAGAATCTGAGAAAATTACTATAATCATAAAAAATACATTGATAGCCTTTACCCCATGAGAAACACAATTTAAAAATATATTTTCTTTATTTTCATGGTATTATAAACCACATAGGCAGATCAGTAGATTTTTCTGAGATGCAATAATTTTATTGTCAATGTTTACTGTCTAGAGTTGGCAGAACTGTCTAATGACACAGCTAATACTCCTCCTCTAGCCATGTGTAAATATCCTTTGGTTTCCCAGCTCATGCACATTTTGATACTGTTCCCATGCTTATGCTTCCTGTATTATAGAATATAACAAAGTGTTTTCAGGGCAACATGAATAAGAGCTACCACATGTAGACTAGACCAAATAATATTGTCTTCTCCGAGGGGAAGTCATCATTATCATCATCATCGTCATGAAATATTACATTGTAAAATAAAATAGTTTTGCTACACATTCATTTGACAATGGAAGTATTATGGATTTCCTCTTTAGATTACTCACCTTGTCTTTTTTTTTTTGTAGTTAAGTTGGCAGTGCTATACTGCTTTTGCTTGTCGTAGGCAAAGTGACCAGGAACATCATGGATGAGCAAGTAATTCACAATAGACCAATGGTTACTTTTGGCTCTTGGTGAGATTCAAAATCAACTCATTTCTGATTAAACACCACAAGTCTGCTCATTATTCCTTTAATTACACCTCCTTTTGTTTGTTCTTTCTCAGAACTTTGATGATAAGCACATGACAGATGTTTAAAAAGCACTTGTTTTTGAAGCAGCATTAGCCTTGAAAAGACAAATGGGAGAGGTTGGGAGGACAGGATAGATTTGCACCTGATATACTTACAGGCAAGACTGAATGACTCTCCAGTGAGAAGCTGCATCAGCACATAATCTTTATAAAAGCTGAGAATGGAACTGGTCAAATTTCCTTTGTGTTTATTTCTTTTTATGCCACCAACATATAAGGAGGCTACCTGTCAAGTCCTCTTGACAAAGGAAACTCTGCCCTTAGGTCATATCTTGTGTTTTGTAGGAGCTAAGGGTACGTAGCTTTAGGGAAAAGCAAGTTGGTAGGTGCTGAAAACAAAGCTAAATAACGGGATTGTGACTAGACAGTATAAGGAATGCTGTCAAGGATGCAGGGGTAGAAGGTGACGTGATATGTTTCCCACTGCATCATCCTCTCCCGTTTCCTTAGCAACTTGGCTTCTTGATGGTCAGACCTGAGATAACTAATTAAAATGCTGGAAAAATCATTATTATTTAATTAAACAATGGATTATTGAATGCAAACCATTCAATACATGATTGAAAATGCTGTTAACCTAAGAGATCCCTTCCTTTTGGATCTGTAAAAGACATCGAACCCAGTAATATGACCCTGGGGTCAGTGGTGAAGTTTGTGTGGATTTGAGGAGAGAGAGGTTTGGGTGGAACCTCTCTCACCCAGACATAACTAAATAGGTCAGATGCTACCTCTGTCTCATCTCCTGTATGCCCTCTTTATGACCGCTTAGTTGTGTCCATACGTTCTAGATGTGATTAATCAAGAAAGCTATAATGCATTTGGAGGTGACACATACTGTTCTTTGTTTTCTCAGAGAGGTAAGGAAGAGAGTGGCCTCCCCCTATGACTTTCTATCCCTATTTCTGTGGTTTTCGTAGACATTGGGTCTCAGGCTCCAATTTATGGTGATGGTCCAAAACGGGGAAGATTATGACAAAGTCTGTCATTTGAAATCTACTTATAAAGAATCTTTATTTGGTATGTGTTATAATTTCTTTCTGGTGGTCCACCCCAATCACCATTTGGATGTGATGGATATTAATATGCATGTAATGTGTCATACCTTTGCTTCACTTATCATTTCTCCAAGGTCTAGCCTCATTAACAAAGCCCAGTGTACCTTCAGTATTGAAATTTATAAATGGATCGATGGAATTCCCACAGCATCTTTCTTGATAGTAGTAGTTCATTAAGAAAGAGTAGTATACTGGGCGAGGCAATGATGAAAATGGGGAAGAGCCCTCAGATAAGCTTTTATCTCTGCAGTTGTAGTTTTGGCATTTTTTTTAGTCTACGTGTATATATTCTTCAGTCATTATGTAAAAATAATAGTCATAGCAAATTTTATGCCCATTTTTTTTGTATTCTTATGTGGATATCCAAATACTTTTACTGATAAAAAGAGCAACAAAAGTCAAAACTGGTTGTGTATCTCATGATACACAAGTAGAATTGTCTTCACAACTTTCCAAAGTGGGATTTGTAAATGGTATGAACCAGATTTAAAGTGTCCAATCAGGGACTTCCCTGGTGAGCCAGTGATTAAGACTTCGCCTTCCGATGTTGGGGGAGTGGTTTAGATCCCTGGCCAGGGAGCTAAGATCCCACATGCATCGTGACCAAAAAACCAAAACATAAAACAGAAGCAATGTTGTAACAAATTCAATAAAGACTTTAAAAAATGGTCCACATCAAAAAACCTTTTAAAGAAAGTGTCCAATCGGGTGTCTTCTGTGTAGATTGACTAATTAATTCTTAGACATGGCAATGCTCATCCCAAATCAGTCCCTGTCTTCTGGGTTAATGCTAAGTATAAGGCAAGAGTATATATTTTAACCATTAAAAATTCAATCTAGGAAGATGAAAAATGATGGCAAAATGGAAGAATCAGCAAAAGAGAAATGACTTTGGATATACATTTAAAAAGTTATTTTTCTCCAGCTTTAAGATATAATTTACATACAACATTATGTAAATTTAAGGTAGACAGTGTAATGATTTGATATACGTATATATTGCAAGTGATCACCACAATTAGTTGTTAACACATCCATCCACCTAACAGTTACAATCTTAATTTTTTTTTTTTTGTGGTGAGATCGTTTAAGATTTACTTTATTAGCAACTTTCAAATATACAATACGGTATTGTTAACTATAGGCACCATGTGGTACACTACATCTCTAATTTGTATACATCTTAAAACTGGAAGTTTGTGCCCTTTGACCACCTTCACCCATTACCACTGTCCCCCTTACCCCCACCCCCATCAACCACCAGTATGCTCTCTGTATCTGAGTTTGTTTGTTTTCTTAGAGTCCACATAAATAAGATCATACAGTATATGTCTTTCTCTGTCTGGCTTATTTCATTTAGAATAATGCTCTCAACCTTCATCCATGTTGTCACAAATGACAGGGTTTCCTTCTTTTATATGGCTGAACTATATATAT
>NW_020174429.1:5079240-5263700 GCF_003031525.2 Neophocaena asiaeorientalis asiaeorientalis
GGTGGACACTTAGGTTGTTTTTGCATCTTGGTTGTTGTAAATAATGCTACAGTGCATATTGGGGTACAGGTACCCCTTCAAGATAGTGATTTCATTTTCTTTGGATATACTTCCAGAAGTAGAATTGTTGGATCATAAGGTAGTTCTATTTTTAATTTTTAATTTTCCATGGTGGCTGTACCAACTTGCATTCCCATCAACAGTGTACATAGGTTCCCTTTTCTTCACATCTCATCAACACTTGTTATCTTTTCTCTTTTTGATAATAGCTATTCCAACAGGTATGGCTGTATAACAGTGAGGTTATACCTCACTATGCTTTTGATTTGCATTCCCCTGACGGTTAGTGATGTTGAGCCCCTTTCCATAAACCTGTTGGCCATTTGAATATCTTCTCGGAAAAATGTCTGTTCAGGTTCTTTGCCTATTTTTTAATTGGATTTTTAAATTTGCTGTTGCATTGGGCTCTGCAATCACCTCCCATCAGGTGAGGTCACGGCTGTGTTCCCTGGCGGTGTGGTGCCACTTGTTGAACTCCCTGGTTGAGCAGGGCTATAGGCTGGGCTCCACAATTGTTCTTAGTTAGGTGGGTTTCAGGCTGTGCTCTCCAATAGGACAGTACCTCTGGCTGCATTCCATGTTCAGGTGATCCCCCAGACAGGGCTTTTTGATCTGATGGGGCCTCAGGCTGTGCTCTGTGTTCAGGCGGGGCCATAGGCTGTGCTCAAAGTAGGCAGTGCCACAGTCTGGACATCATGATCGGGTAGGCCTCTGGATGTGCTCTACTACTGGGCAAGGCCACTGGCCAGGCTCTCTTCAGGAGAGGCCTTCAGCTGTAGCCTGCAGTTGGGTGGGGCCAAAGATTGTGCTCTGGGGTCAGGCAGAGATGCTGTCAGGACTCCCTTGTCAGGCAGGGATTCAGGCTATACTCTGTAGCTGGGAGGAGTCACTGAAAGGGCTCTGTGCCTGGGCGAGGTCATGGCTATATTCTGCAATTGGGCTGGGCTCTGATGCAGAGCTAGACTGTAGGCTGGGCTCCTAGGCTGCCCGGGGTCTCTCATCACACTTCTGGTTACTCAGGGCCTGAGGCTATCCTAAATAGTTGGCAGGGCTGCTGGCTCGGCTCCCTGCCCAAGGCAGGTGTGGGATGGGCTCCATGGCTGCCAGTGTTCTCTGTGCGGTCTTCTTGGTTGTGGGTTACCAGAAGCTATACTGAGCAGTTGGGAGAGGATGGAATTTGCTCTCCTGCCCAGGCATGGATGTAGAACACATCTCATTGGCTGGGAATTCAAATTAGGCAGACCTGTCAACTGAGCTCCCTGGCCAGATAAGGCTCAGCTCTGCAAATATGCATATTCGCTGGCTGAGTTTCAGCTCAGATGCTCATGCAAAGCAGATGTACAGTCTGCCAAGATCCAAGTGCTTGTTGCTTTAAGCCCCAGCCTCCTTCTGATCTCCTCCTGACACTCAGTCCTTGAGCCCTCTAGACTCCTCCAGTGGTCCACTTGAGGTTAGACCCAGCTAGGCTTCCCAGGAAGTGTCCTGCTATGCTAGGGAATTGGATATTCGCCTTGAGCTCTCTTCTTTCAACTGGAGAACTGGAGAAGCCATAGGCCCAGAAGGGCTCTTTGTATATGACATTGCGCCAGCCTGGGGGAGGGATATGCAGTCAGAGTGTAGCTGCTTCTCTTACCTTCTAATATGATCCTTCTCAGTCTCTGCGGTCCACAGCGAGGAGTGGTTCAGCCTTACCACTGGGTTCTGGGAGTTTTCACAATGGTGTCTTGTCTATGGATAGTTGCTAGTTGGTTTTCTTGTGAAGGGGACTGAAATAGGGAATGACCTATGTCGCCATCTTGATGATATTGCTGGAGATACATTTTTATGATAAAAATATTCCAAAAAAAAGCATAAACTTAGAGGTAAATATGCATATTTACTGCCAACATAGAGATGCAGAATTCAAGAATCCCAGATGAATGCGAAACCTATGATATTGATAATAGTTTGATAAAGTGTGCCACAGTACATTGTTAGTTTTGAATTTTATAGGGGTTGTTCATTTATATCATCCAGGCAGGAAGCACAAAGTGATGTCAAACCGTCATGTAAGCACAGCTATTTGAATTAGTTTCATTATTACTTATAAGCTGCTCTGACCTTGTCAGCTCTAGTGTATAGAGCACTTAAGTCTTGAGTCTTGTCAGTAAGTATCTGGAAGCTGATCCACTTCCAACAGGGCATGACAAGGTCATGATGTTTTGCAACCTGCTTTTCCTACAAAGGATGATGACCATGGATTCCAAAGAGATTGCTTTTCTGCATGTGATATATCATCAGAAATGGTGCATTAACTGAGATGTAATCACCATAGGCTGATTTGAAGCAAATGATAGACGGGATTGTAGGAACGCCAAAGAGCTGTAAAAACAACAAAAACAATAAAAATATCCTTAGCTGAAGTGAAGCAACTGATTAAATTGTTTATATGTATTCCAAGCTTCTAACATAGGGCAAAATTAATTGCATCTGGCATTATGTAATTAAACTTTTTAGCCATTGTTGGAAAAGCACTGAGGTTGAATTACAACGGCTATGATAACTTAAGGACGATGTGGTTACATATAGAGAAACCCAAGTTGACAATGATAAATTTTGTAATAAATTTATGGTAAGTTTGGACATGGGTATCAGGCCAATTAAGTAAGCAATCAAACTCCAAATAGAATTAGTTTCCTTTGAACTGCCAACTCTATGGAGAGCCCTATTACTTGGCAAAAAAAGGAAACTTATAGAAAAAATCCATCAAAATATACTGTCTGGAACTAAATAAAAGCTGAGGTAGCAACTGTGTTTATAAGAGAAAGAAACATAATTTGGAATCAAGATCAACTATTAAGTTTTAACTAAAATACGCTGAGAGTCAGAGGCAAGTTAGAAGCTTGAGAATAGAAACTAAACCCCCATTATCTTTTGTGAATATATAAGTATATTATAGATATGAGATCATAAATAAAATATATAAAATATTATAAATAAATTATATTTATAAATAAATATTAAATTTTACATAATATAAACACTTTATATATATTAGAAGACAGTAATTATTGTTCTCAATATAGCAAAATGTAAGCCTAGAAGTTACAAATTTAAATGTCTACAGAACCAGGAAATCAACATGAAGATTGACATAAAAGGCCCAGTGTTATAGAACAGTGAATGTCAGAGACCATGACCAACTAGGGTGTTCATGACTTATTTAAAGCCATTCCCATTCAGTTTTCTGATCTAGAAGCCTTCTTTTTGCTAATGCAAATGCTGGTGATTTTGACCAGTAAGCCCCCAATTCTGGAAAGTCAGGCTGAGACCATTAAATAATTACTTGAACCAAGTTCGCCTAAAGATATATTATGTAAAGATGAGAGTGATTTTACTATTCCAAGATTGAAAATATGAAGCAGCACCAGAATTTGTACATAATGTTATTTTAAAATGCCTCTGAATCACATATGCAGAAATGTTAAAATAGTCCTCGCCTAAAAATAAAGCCATAATAAATATTAACTTTTTTGCAATATGCTTTGAATTCCCTGTTTAAGGTTATTCTGTGAATCCATCACATTAAACTGACCTAAATCACACTTTCATGTTTATTGATAGCTAGCCCTTTACTTAGCTTAGTTATTCTGCTGACTCATGAACAATTTTTACCATTGATCATTAGTATCTATTCTGCTTAATTACACTTTTGTTGATATATCAGTAATTTCTACTTAATTTGCTTCCCGAAAAGTGGTTTGGAAACTGAAACCTTTAACCATTTCCATTGCTCCAGGATATGCTTCTGCCTGGTAGTATTTATTTTCAAAAGAGAATATGTTCTATGGAGAGAATAAGTAGAAGTCTTTCCTGTTCAATCTAATGAGTACTTGCAATACACAACTTTAATTTTGTTATAAGTGAATTCTCAGGATATGAAAAATATCCGTATAACTTAAATTGGTAATAAACTTACTGCATAAGTGTAAAATATTTTAAAGCTATGTAATGTTTTTCTAAGTTAACCATTTCACTAGCATTGTCCACGTTTCTGGGATATGCCTCATTACTCAATAAATATTTGAAAATAGTATACTTAACAGCTATTATTAACAAAAATTGTAGAGTATAAATTTAGAAGAAATTTCTCGATAAACATTATTAAGTACTGAAGAAACAGTACTAACTTTAATATAGGCAGAAAATAAAAGAAATACCAAATAACACTGGTGATTCTTAAATGAACAGGTTACAAATGAGTCTCTACATACATCAATAATGCCAGAAGTAATGACAGTAATAAGTGCTGTATATTAGAACAGGCACCCCACATTTATAACCCTTAAACCCTTATATTAAAGAAGGAGTTGCAACAGACCTGAAAGGATTATATCAGAACATGTAAGGTAGGATAATGGGAGTAGAATATTATAGCCCTCATTAATAATCTCCTTGCCACTCTGGGTTTCTATCAGCTCACATTATTTGTGGGTGCTAGGAGGAATTATCTCTATCTTAACTGATCATATTTCTGAGCCCATATACCAGAGCATAATATCTTTTATATTTATTTAGAACTCAGCCTGAAAAAATAAAAAAAAGAAACAAGAAGCTAAAGGATATTCTATAAATATATATATATTTTTATTATTAGTCTGTGTTACTTTAAACTCATTGTTTTAAATAAAAGACAGTTGTGATGTAATAAAAAATCAAGGATATTCCTCAAAGTCCAGAATCCTTGGTCATTATATTAAAATGTCCCCGTTATTACTATTGAAGGCTTGGGACTGGCTATATATGCAATGCTGTCCATAAGATGTCGAAACGGTCTATCCATTATGTTGATTGTGTGGTTAGGGAAATAGTGGTTCCAGATTTAAAAAAGCAAATAAGAGAGAAAGTATAAAAATTAATAATGATTATAATAAAACAATTCTGAATTCAGACCTTACAATTAGATGACTTCTTTTTGGACCATATGTTAGATATTTATACCTATGAACATTTCTCCATTGTGTAGGTCCTGTGTGGTGGAGTAAGTCTGTTCTTCAAATTTATTAGTAAGAAGATAAAATTTCTTGGCATTTAGTTAGGTTTCGGCATTCATTTTAGTTAGGGTTAGGTTAGGTTAGGTTATTTAAAGTTTCTGGTTAGATCATATATAAATTTTAAAAAGCAGTCATATGTTTTATGATCTGAACTGAACACTCAGCATTAAAAGTTTTAACTTCCCAATATGCTTCACCTATAGGCTAACTCAGTTGAAATCATCTACCCTATTGGCTTTCAGAGTCAGTGCCATTGTCGCTGGTCTAATCATGTCTTGAGTTTCATTGTTGAACCCCCAGTGGCTTCTCTAGATAGAGGCAATGAAGCAGCAGGAGTAACTCTGGGAAAGTACATGTGACAGATGTTTTAAAAATCAAATCCGGGCTTCCCTGGTGGCGCAGTGGTTAAGAATCACCTGCCAGTGCAGGAGACACAGGTTTGAGCCCTGGACCAAGAAGATCCCACATGCTGTGGGACAACTAAGCCTATGTGTCATAACTACTGAGCCTGTGCTCAGTCATAACTACTGAGCCTGTGCTCACTCTAGAGCCTGCAAGCCACAACTACTGAAGCCCGTGAGCCACAACTACTGAGCCCGTGTGCCTAGAGCCTGTGCTCTGCAACAAGAAAAGCCACTGCAATGAGAAGCCCGCACACCACAACAAAGAGTAGCCCCCGCCGCAACTAGAGAAAGCCCACGCGAAGCAATGAAGACCCAACAGAGCCAAAAATAAATACATAAAATAAATAAATTTATTAAAAAAAAGTCAAATCCATCAAATATTACTACTTTAAATTCACTCAAAAGTGATTAGACCCACTCGTGTGATCTTGCCTCATACTGGTTTTGTTTAGTTTAGTTAATGTTGCAATTAATCTTTGCAAAAATCTAATCCATCCCCAAGCTTCTTTCATGCCATGATCTGTTTGTGTAAATCTTCTGAAACAAAATACCCTGTCTAATTTGATCTGTTGTCATGATTGAAAATAGTAAGCTGATATTGTGTTGTTTCTACAGTGATATAATTAAGATGCCCATGCTTTTCTAATTAATCTAATCTAAAATTGCTTCGGCTATTAGATATCCTAATAGAATGTAATGCATTGTTTTTTTCTTATCTCTGTCATTAGTCAGGAGAATTAATTTCACCAAGTTTGAAACACACCCAATGTTTATTTGCATTTTCAGTTATCAATCTAAGCCAGACTTCTTTGTCAAATATGATCCATTGCTTATTTGTTCTAGAAAAAGTGTCAGATTCAGTATTCGAAGAAAGAGATATATTCATGAGTAGATACATACCTAGAAGTTTTAAACTTCAAATTAAGCTTTATATTAATAAAAAACAATGGGAGTTAGGGAAGGCTTTGAAGAGCTGTGAATAATTTTCCCGGAATTTTTTTTTTTTTTTTTTGCAGTACGCGGGCCTCTCACCGCTGTGGCCTCTCCCGTTGTGGAGCACAGGCTCCGGATGCGCAGGCTGAGCGGCCGTGGCTCACGGGCCTAGCTGCTCTGCGGCATGTGGGATCCTCCCGGACCGGGGCACGAACCCGCGTCCCCTGCATCGGCAGGCAGACTCTCAACCACTGCACCACCAGGGAAGCCCTTCCCTGAATTTTTATCTTAATGAAACATCATTGTGCAAATCCACATTTCTGTCTTGACATATGGCAAACATTATTTTTAGAAATGGACAATGCAGAGATTAGAATTTAAAGTATTTTTAATGTGCAATTCACATTTGATTTTTTTAATGAAATGATTTAGTAATGAAACTAAAAAGGGAAAATTTATTAAGCAACATTAGAATGCAGCTCTACGATCTTCAAGGAAAACTAGCCTGATTTATCACTCAGGGTATGTTTAAATCTGATATTAAATAGTTGCACTTATATTAAAAATGTAAGTTTAATTAAATGACTCATAGTAATATTAAATTAATAACACATATTAAGTATGTTGATAAAACTATTCCTTTAAAAATCCTTAAACTCATTTTACTAATAATCTGACTGATAGTATATATGAGTATGTAAATAATAGTTTATGTGTCAGTTGTTGATAGAAAAACAGTACAATAGATTGTTTTGATTGTTTGCACATAATCTAAAGAAGCCAGTATTATGATACTCAGAGATGCTTGCATCTCATGAAAACCCTTCTATTTAGAAACAATTCTGTTTTAAATTAATTTTTGAACACTTTATAATGTATTTCAATGCTTAAAATATTCATTTTCTAAAAACATAATCCAGTTTCCATATGGTTTCAGCTTTGACTATATTTTCTTCCTCTTATAACTAAATTCAGTATTTTAAATTTATCAAAAATAAACCTTACATAACTAAAGGCTTAAAAATCAACCCCTTAAAAAATCTTTATTAATGAAAATTGTATTGATAATAAAGTACACAAATGAAAACACTTGTAATGAGATAAAATTGCTGTATAAAACATTTTTGATGAAGGAATGCATTTCCTAATTGCCTATGTTTAGGGCAAAATTCAGATTAATTTGAATTAAAGGCATTCTGCAGCTAATGAATGCTTTAAACCCTCCCTTCCTACTCATTAAGCTCATGGACCTTACCTTAATTTTCTTCCCCAAGATATTCCAACCCTTTTTCCATATTTTTATGTTGACTTATATAACACAGATTTATTGAGTCCTTGACTATATATTCATATATTCATTCATATATTCATATTATAATGAATATACACTTGACCCTTTAAACAACGTGTGGGTTAGTTGTGCTGACCTTCCTTGCAGTTGAAAACACTTAAATAACTTATAGTTGATTCTCTTGGTTCCTTCATATCTGAGGTTTCACATCATGGATTAAACCAACTATAGGTTGTGTAGTACTGTAGTACATATTTATTGGAAAAAAATTCACGTATCAGTGGGTCTGCACAATTCAAACCCATGTTCTTCAAGGATCAACTGTATGTATATATATCAATCGTATATAAATGTAATTATAGTATATAATTTAATGCATAATGCATTTTTAAAAGCTTAAAAAGTAAAAAGAAAAATAATGTGGATCCTATTGTGCTTTGATTAAAAAAATATGGAAACTGCTCCACATAATTAGTCATGGAAATGCAAAGTAAATGGCATGCCCTTATACACCCACCAGAATGCTTAACTTGAAAAGACTGACAATACAAAGTGTTGACAAGGATGTAGAACAACTCTTCTACTCATACATTGTTGCTGGAAATGTAAACACTAAATTATCCCTTTTGGAAAGCTATTTGACAGTTTCAAAAACATATGCCTTCCTTATGGCCCAGCAATTCCACTTCTAGGTATATATACAAGAGACATGAGTGTGTATGTGCATAAAATTCATAGAAGAATAGTGATAGAAACTTTATTCGTAGTAGTGCAAAACTGAAGACAACTCGTGTGCCAAAATAGGAACAGAAATAAACAAATTGTATTAGTCAAACAATACTATACTGAACAGCAATAAAAAAGATGTACAAACTGTCATACACTATGATGTGAATAAATCTCAAATATATTAATTTGAGAAAAAGAAACCAAAGAGGCATATACTATGTGAATCTATTTATACAAAGTTCTAGAAAAGGCAAACCTATTGCTCATGATAGAAGTCAGAATAGAAGTTACCTCTGGGGGGGCAGATTTTAACTAAAAAGGAACATATTGGAAGTTTAGGTGAAAGGAAGTGTTTCATATCTTGATATTGATAGAGTGTACATACACACACACACAAATATTAATTGAGCTGTGCAGTTAAGCTTAGTCCATTTTGCCAAATGTAAATTATACCTTAATAAACAAAAGAAACATGGTACAATTGATTATTGTTCAATAGAAAAAAAAATTTAGGATGTTTTCATGAGTATTGATTCTACTAAAACAAAATACATAAAAGCCTTAAAACTTTAGTCTAATTCCTCTTCAATCTGACTACCCTTGCTTTCTATAAAAAATTTATCCAGGGCTTCCCTGGTGGTACAGTGGTTGAGAGTCCGCCTGCCTATGCCGGGGACATGGGTTCGTGGCCCGGTCCAGGAAGATCCCACATGCCGTGGAGCGGCTAGGCCCGTGAGCCATGGCTGTTGAACCTGCCCATCCAGAGCCTGTGCTCCGCAACGGGAAAGACCACGACAGTGAGAGGCCTGCGTACTGCAAAAAAAAATATCCATAGCCTTCTTAAGAATTATTCTTGAGATTGGTTGAAGATGGCGGAGTAGAAAGACATGTACTCACTCTCTCTTTTGAGAACACTGGAATCACAACTGCTGAACAGTCATCGACAGGAAGACACTGGAACTCACAAAAAAAGATACAACACATGCAAACACAAAGGAGAAACCACAATGAGATGATAGGAGGGGCGCTATCACAATAAAATGAAATCCCATAACTGCTGGGTGCGTGACTCATAAACTGGAGAACACTTATACCACAGAAGTCCATCCACTGGAGTGAAGGTTCTGTGCCGCACGTCAGGCTTCCCAACATGGAGGTCTGTCAACATGGGGAGGAATTCCTAGAGAATAAGACTTTGAAGTCTAGCAGGTTTTGATTGCAGACCTTCGCAGGACTGGGGGAAACAGAGACTCCACTTTTGGAGGGCACACACAAAGTGTGTGCACATCGGGACCCAGGGAAAGGAGCAGTGACCCCATAGGAGACAGAACCAGACCTACCTGCTACTGTTGGAGGGTCTCCTGCAGAGACGGGAGACAGCTGTGGCTCACCAAAGGACAAGGACACTGGCAGCAGAAGTTCTGGGAAGTACTACTTGGCGGGAGCCCTCCTAGGGTCCGCCATTAGCCCCACCAAAGAGCCCAGGTAGGCTCCAGTGTTGGGTTGCCTCAGGCCAAACAACCAAAAGGGAGGGAACCCAGCACCACCCATCATCAGTCAAGCGGATTAAAGTTTTACTGAGCCCTGTCCACCAGAGCAACAGCCAGCTCTACCCACCACCAGTCCCTCCCATCAGGAAACTTGCACAAGCCTCTTAGATAGCCTCATCCACCAGAGGGCAGACAGCAGAAGCAAGAAGAACTACAATCCTGCAGCCTGTGGAACAAAAACCACATTCACAGAAAGGTAGACAAGATGAAAAGGCAGAGGGCTATATACCAGATGTAGGAACAAGATAAAGCCCCAGAAAAACAACTAAATGAAGTGGAGATAAGCCAGCTTCAAGAAAAAGAATTTAGAATAATGATAGTGAAGATGATGCAGGACCTTGGAAAAAGAATGGAGGCAAAGATCGAGAAGGTGCAAGAAATGTTTAATAAAGACCTAGAAGAATGAAAGAACAAACAAACAGAGATGAACAATACAATAACTGAAATAACAAACACACTACGAGGAATCAACAGCAGAATAACTGAGGCAGAAGAACGGATAAGTGACCTGGAAGACAGAATGGTGGAATTCACTGCTGCAGAACAGAATAAAGAAAAAAGAATGAAAAGAAATGAAGACAGCCTAACAGACCTCTGGAAAAACATTAAATGCAACAACATTTGCATTATAGGGGTCCCAGAAAGAGAAGAGAAAGAGAAAGGACCCGACAAAATATTTGTACAGATTACAGTCGAAAACGTCCCTAACACGGGGAAGGAAATAACCACCCAAGTCCAGGAAGTGCAGAGAGTCCTGGGCAGATTAAACCCAAGGAGAAGGAGGCTGAGACACATAGTAATCAAACTGACAAAAATTAAAGACAAAGAAAAATTATTGAAAGCGACAAGGGAAGAATGACAAATAACATACAAGGGAACTCCCATAAGGTTAACAGCTGATTTCTCAGAAGAAACTCTACAAGCCAGAAGGGAGTGGCATGATATACTTAAAGTAATGAAAGGAAAGAACCTACAACCAAGATTACTCTACCCAGCAAGGATCTCATTCATATTCGGTGGAGAAATCAAAAGCTTTACAGATAAGCAAAAGCTAAGATAATTCAGCACCACCACCAAACCAGCTCTACAACAAATGCTAAGGAACTTCTCTAAGTGGGAAACACAAGAGAAGTAAAGGACCTACAAAAACAAACCCAAAGCAATTAAGGAAATGGTAATAGGAACATACATATCGATAATTACCTTAAACGTGAATGGATGAAATGCTCCAACCAAAAGACACAGCCTCGCTGAATGGATACAAACACAAGACCCATATATATGCGGTCTACAAGAGACCCATTTCATACCTAGGGACACATACAGACTGAAAGTGAGGGGATGGAAAAAGATATTCCATGCAAATGGAAATCAAAAGAAAGCTGGAATAGCAATATTCATATCAGATAAAATAGACTTTAAAATAAAGAATGTTATAAGAGACCAGGAAGGACACTATGTAATGATCAAGTGATTAATCCAAGAAGATATAACAATTATAAATACATATGCACCCAACATAGGAGCCCCTCAATACATAAGACCTAATGAAACTTAAGTGCTTTTGCACAGCAAAGGAAACCATAAACAAGATGAAAAGACAACTCTCAGAATGGGAGAAAATATTTGCAAATGAATCATTGGACAAAAGATTAATCTCCAAAATCTATAAACAGCTCATGCAGCTCAATATTAAAAAAGCAAACGACCCAATCCAAAAATGGGCTGAAGACCTAAATCGAGATTTCTCCAAAGAAGACATACAGATGGCCAAGAAGCACATGAAAAGCTGCTCAACATCACTTATTATTAGAGAAAGACAAATCAAAACTGCAATGAGGTATGTCCTCACATCAGTTAGAATAGGCATCATCAGAAAATCTCCAAACAACAAATGCTGGAGAGGGTGTGGAGAAAAGGGAACCCTCTTGCAGTCTTGGTGGGTATGTAGATTGATATAGCACTATGGAGGACAGTATGGAGGTTCCTTAAAGAGCTAAAAATAGAATTACCACATGACCCAGCAGTCCCACTGTGCATATACCCAGAGAAAACCATAATTCAAAAAGACACATGCACCCCAATGTTCATTGCAGCACTATTTACAATAGCCAGGTCATGGAAGCAACCTAAATGCCCATAGAGAGACGAATGGCTAAGGAAGATGTGGTACATATATACAATGGAATATTACTCAGCCATAAAAAGGAATGAAATTGGGTCATTTGTAGAAACATGGATGCATCTAGAGACTCTCGTATAGAGTGAAGTAAGTCAGAAAGAGAAAAATGAATATCATATATTAACACATCCATGAGGAACGTGGAAAATGGTACAGATGAACTGGTTTGCAGAGCAGAAATTGAGACAGAGATGTAGAGAACAAAGGTATGGACACCAAGGCGGGAAAGTGGTTGGAGTGGTGGTGTGCTGAATTGGGCGATTGGGATTGACATGTATACACTGATGTGTATAAAATGCATGACTAATAAGAAAAATAAATAAACAAACATTAAAAAAAAGGATTGTTCTTGTCACAGCACATTTTCTATCAAAGCTTAAAAACTTTGCCTATTATTATAGGGAATTAAAAGAAACAGTTTACAAATCAGACGTTACTGGATACATTGTCTACCTCTGTACCTGAGTTACTGTATTTGAAACATGGCAAAATGGCTTTATGACTACAACAAAAATAATCATAGATAGATACTTATATATGTCAAGACTGTACCAAGTAATATTATATGAACTCTTCTTCATAGCAATATTAATGAAATGAATGTTATTTTATCTTAGTGAGTCCTGGAGCTTTGCCTTGAACCTAGGGATTTTGTCTTCATAGACCCTGTTCTTAACAATATATTATTTTTATATTGAGTATTTCAAGTGTAATGATTATACACCTAGAACAGCTGGTCTGTTGTGAGTCACTCTACATTTGGGCCATGTAATGAATGAGAAAAAGTGCTTGCTTATTAACAGATTAACCATTGCAGTTTCTGAAGCATATATTTGAAGTTTAAGCAGTTATTTCAAAAATATGGATAATTATTTGTGCTCTTCCAGTGTAGGTACCTTAAGTAGAATGTTTCTCTACTTTTAAATGAAGTAGATTAGCATTATGGGATATAAACAGAAGATACAGGTAAGCATGTACAAAAGGCTAATGTCTTCTCAGATTCTGGAGGAAAGATGATTGGATTTGAGTTTGGAAATATTTAAGAAGATCTTTAAAAAGAATGGCTTAAGTTCTGCATAAGCATCTGAAGTTGAAAAGAGGAAATAATGGGTGGGCCAAAAAGTTCGTTTGGGCTTCTCTGTAAGATGTTATGGCCAACCCGAACGAACTTTTTGGCCAACCCAATACTTGTGTGATCAAAGTGAAGGTGGTCTCCAAACTATTTTCTGTTGAAGTAGGCATGATTTCATCTGTATTGGGGATGAATTGAGTTCTCCATTTAATTAAACTCCCTCTGGAATCAAAAATAAATTACCCATATATCTTATTTATAAAGCTTTTTGCTTTCCCAAATAATTAAAATTACAATATAACTAATACTCTACTAAGGGAAGGAAAATTCAAATGTAAAATTATCATCCTTTCAATTCCGATAAAAGAGAAAAGAATACCAACAATTACACTCAGATTCTAGAGTATCACTAGATTTCTTCTTTCTATAAATTTCCTGATTTCCAAGGTAATGATTGATGATAAGAAGTTTAACAGTGTTAATTCACAACTGATTTTCAGTTCATTTATAAAATTAAATATAGTAAACTCCACATACGGAAGGAGCAAGAATCTTTCTGATCTATCTGCTCATCAAAATCTTAAAACAGAGAGTTTTAGGATGAACATAAATTTTACTCAGCTGAATTAAACATTTAATTTGTATGAATGTGATTAATCTTAGGCTCTCTTAGGTACAAATGCAATTTTAGAGTTTCTCCAACTCAAGTTTATTGACATTTTAGATTAACCTTCACTTGTTGTGTTTAGTTGCTGATGGCTTTAGATGCCCCTTACATCACAGTCATACTTTGACTCTGTGTATGTGTGTGAAGTGGGAAAGCTTAAAATGTTTTGTAAACTACCTTAGATAAATCTATTTCTTCCTGGCAGTTAGTGTGCAAAATTATTTAACCAGAGAGGCAAAAATTTCTCCCTGAAAACATTGATAAAAATGCTGTACCCTTACAGAGCAAACTAGGACATGCCCTTGAAAAGGTAGATCTGATATTTTAAAAACTACATTTGAAAATCTTTGCCCTTGCTTTGGATATAACTTTAAAATTACATTATTTTAATAATTATGGTTGAATTTTAAGTAACAAAAATTGCAAAAGAATCTGTTTTTATGTGAATTTTCACTGTATTATCCACTAGAAATAATCAAAGTAAAATATGTTACCTCCTATATTTGAAAGTCATGACCTGGCAAAATGGCACAAAATGTATAGTAAAATATTTAATTCTTCTCTTTGCTTAAGTGCATAATGCAAGTCAATACTTGGTTTATTGAGACCAGAAAAACACTACAAGGGAAAATGTAAAATCAGACAGTTCTGCAACTGTGTCAAATTATAGAAGAAATAAGCAAAAAATTAGCTGTTTGTTTTCAGAAGATTTTTCACATGTCTCTCCTTGAATATTTGGAGCTTGTCAGCGACTAAAAACTTGAGTCAACTATTTATGGTAAACCGGTTTCTACTGAAGTATGTTTGCTGATAAATAAGGATTTCCTCTATGAGATGCTAAAAGTAGTTAGGCATCTTCAGCCAAAGGTATATCTTATGCCAGTGTGTAGTGGAGTACTTTGGAAAATGATTTGTAGAAGTTCTCACTTTAGTTTTATGAAAGGCTATTCAATAGTGGTGACACATCTGTTTTTTGTTTTTTTTTTTTAACATCTTTATTGGGGTATAATTGCTTTACGATGGTGTGTTAGTCTCTGCTTTATAACATCTGTTTTTTAAGATGGGTGGAGAGTTTACAAATGTTCACTATACTGTTACGCTTGACTTTACTATTATGCTTGACTTTACTATCATGCATATATATTTTTACTTGTGACTTTATGCATCAACAACTTTCAGTAAAATTTAAAATCAATAATAGATCATTGGCTATTCTGAAGAAACACATAATTTAAGCCTAACTCTTTATTTCAGTCTTCATTAAAGTGGAGTTTTTTCCCGGTTGTTTTTATCTTAAGTTATCTAACTGTTATTTTAACTAAAAAGATAATTTAAAAATAGATATAGCCAAACATAGAAGTGTGTGAATTTCTTCAATATCCATACTAAATCCTAAATCTTTGGATACGGGGTAGAGTTATTAACCTTAAACTTGCACTTGCATGGATGATACTCAAGGCACGTACAGAGCAATGGTCCATAAACTCACAGGGACTGGTAAAACTAGGGCTCATCACCACTCCCCACCAACCCAGGAGAGGGAAGGTGTACACATTTTGATACATACAATTTAAAAAAATTTAGTACGATAGTTACAAATCTCCTAAACCCTTCCATTTCTGGTAGATGTAACAGTACTGACACTGTTAGCAGTGCAAAAAAAAAAAAAAAAAATGTAGTATTTCTTTTTCTTCTTCTACATACTTAACTGCAGGTTCCCCAATGTTGTTCCTAATGCAGACTTACAGGGTATCATGCTGCCTGAGTTACCACATGCCAAGTTTTGCATGGCAGTGGTTTCAGTCTGTTTCTATTACTTGTTCTTAATCCCTGTGTTTAGAGGATTTGGGTTACCATAAGCATTTATCCATGCAGAGGCAGAATCTATATTCCACTGATGTATGCATATTCCTTTCTTGATCTTTAATGTTACATGTGACTTTCAATGTCAATAAGATTGCTTAAGAGTATCCAAGAGATTGAAAGCTGTCACTAAATCACTAAATTATCCTACCTAATAAGCACAATGGTGCGAGTACTTGGCTAAACAACACACACATAGAATAAATATTGACATTACAGTTTTCAGGTACACCACAACATTTGCTTTACCCAAACTCTGAATGTAAGGATTATCCTAGTTGTTCCCAACCTGGCTTTAACCTGGCATTCTTCACTAACTTCTTTACCTTACCCCCTTTCCTTCTTTCTCTCTTTTGTCCCCCCTTCTTCCTTCCTTCCTTCCTTCCTTCCTTACATTATCTTTATAAGAAACACTCCTCTTGCCTTAAGAGCTATAATTTTGTTTGGACTGCTTCAACTTATCCTCAATTAAACATTTCTTCTTCAGGGTCACTTACCACGAACATGTCCTTTTTCTATCATGGCATGTAATTCATTTTGTTCCCTGAAATACAAAAGAACAGAGTAGTATGATATATACAATATTGTATGTGCTCAAACAGCATTTATCGTTGCACAGTAAGTGTATGAATGAATGAATAGATGAATAAATGAATGCTATAACCTAATGTATATTCAAAATATATTTGCTTGTTAAGTAAAGGATATCTCTCACTTTTGATCTTAGAGATGCTTCAAAACAAAAGCTGAAATGACTGAATTTGGACTTTTCTACATATAATATAGTTACATGTCATCTTGTTTTAATACCTAAATCATAATTGTCCTTTATTTTTCCATTTAGTTTCTTTATTTTCATTCCCTCTTATGAGCATTTGAAGACTAGAGTTCAGAACCACGGAGAGTTCCAAGTCTTCAACAAAGCCCTGTTGCCTGAATTTTCCTGTGAGAAAACTAGTAACTTATAGTAGTAATCAGTATACTAAGCACTGTTATTCACACTGACTAGGTCCTACACTATTTAGCACAATTCTTTTTTAAAAAAATCTTATTTTTCACAGATAAGATAGCTGAGAGCTGTCAGTAATCCAAAAGCTGATTCCAAAATTCAGGATCTTTTCCCACAACTCATTGCCTCTTCAACATCCATTTGAGCCTATAGTTTTCATAACTGGTGTCAAGACGAAATTTCTCTCTTTTTCCTGTATGGTCCATGAGCATTTAACAGTCAATACCTCCTAATTTTGCAGAAGACATTAGAATTAGCTTTGTAATTTTAGAATAAGTTCTGAGGTAGAAAATGCTATTATCTTTAAAATCAAAGAGAAGTTGGAGTCTCTGCCATGAGCTACCTTCCCTGGGTTGGAATCTCTAGAACACTTGCATTTTATGTATCTGTACTTGCAATCTAGGTCATCTCTATGGTTTTGGGATTGCACACTTTTAATAGTTATTCTCATCAGCCTCATCCTGGGCTCCACCACCTCCTTTATCCTTAAGCCTTCCTCTTTCCTGTTCATAAAATCTATAATGAAAATCCGAAGACATACTTTAGTATCTTGTACGGTGATTCTCCGATTCCTTAAACCACGTGTTGGCAAACTACAACCTGTGAGTCAAGTTTAGCTCACCACTCATTTTTAAAAATAAAGTTTTATTGTATTACAGCCAGCTCCACTTGTTTACATTTTATCTATGACTGCTTTTTGTGGTAGAACAGCAAAGCAGAGACCCTATGGCCTACAAAGCCTGAACTGTTTGCTCTCTGGCCCTTTACAAAAAGAAGAGTCTTCTGACCCCTAGTTTAGACACAGGGAATTATTAAGTGTGGTTTTCAATAACATATTAAAGAGAGTAAAGTTTCCTGGATACTAGGAGTCACAAACTACACAGATTGTGGCCATATGCAGTTAAACTAAAAGTGAATCAGATGTGTAAGAAACAGGGAATGATGGAGATGTAGGAACTTGGTATATGCACGTTTTGCTTTAGAAATGCAGCTACTACCTAGCTCCAAATTGATTTGCCTAATTGGGTTGTAGACTATATATTGCAAACCTAATTTTTAAAGAGAAGCCTGAAATTTATATTCTTATGCGAAAACTTTAAGTAAATAAAACTGACTAAATATTTAGGATTTCATGCTGCTTGAATTTGTTTTGTGCCAAAAACAATAAAACTTGAATTTGACCAAAGTTCGTCAGTGGCAATCTCAGCTTTTAAAAATTCAGTTCTTATCCAGAAATGTAATATTGAACCATATTGTTACACAAAGTAGATATTAACAAATAATAAATTTGGGGGAATCACTATTTTTAAATACTCCTAATGTAATTTCCAGCACTTAAATTAGCGTATCCTTACAAATAATAGGGATCTTATTGATCAAGTCTCTTAGGGTTTTCTTCAAAATTGAACTTGTACCAAAAGTTATTTGGAACCAGCAGTAATCAAAGAGGAAAAGGTTATACATATACTACTCTTAATCAATGTGATGTGCTTCACACTCCTTAATAGTTCTTAACCCTAAGTGTAAATATGCAATCTAACTAGCTTTGGATGGACTCCTGCCAATTGAGGCCAAGCAAAAACTGTAACAAATACCTTAATTGTGTCTTCTTGTTTTAAAAGTCTTTTCAGGACAACAAACTTTCTAGTTATAAGGGTATGAGATCTGTAGGATATAGATAAGTTAAGGTCCTAGCACCTTTAGCTGGGAATTGGGTAGAATTTAATAAAAGAGCTGTCTTAAAGGGAAGGGGTAACACTTAGGAAACAAGAGGGAGTAAAAAGTCCCTGGGCGTAGTTCATTGCCACCTCAAGGCCAGCAGAGGTAAGGGGAGGGCCAGGTCATGCAACCTGGAGGTAACATTTTATTGCCATCCGACAAGAGATTTTGGTAGAGGGGCATAACCAACCAGCTGTGCATTAGAAGCCAGGGAACAGGGAAAGAAAAACATGCTGACCTTATTCCCATTCTTCCACCTCCTCTTGGTTCCTCGTATTGCTGAACCCACTGGAAGCCTGAGGGAAAGGCAGTCTGCTGAGACAGTCCATAAAGGTCAGCTTCCTGGGGCACAGAGCAGAGGATGGAGAATGTAAGGATCAACTCTGAAAGGGTAAAGAGGGAGTACTCAGCCCAGTGGCTTTCTTCTCTAGTTGCGTGAAGAGTTCTCTTAACCTTTGAAAATTGTTAAGTCTTCTAAAGCCAGAAACTCAGTAATGTAGGACATGAATAGGAAGGTTTTTCTGTAAAGCAATGGAAGTGAATGAGCTGTGAGTGAATACTTGTGCAGACAGCATCAAATGTATCTGTTAATGACAATTATTATATCTTGTTCTATTATGTGTCTGGTGAGCTGGGAAGTCAAGTGAGGGTGACAGGCACAGTGGAAACTGAAATGTTATTCCCCTTATAGCATGCCCTGAGAGGAAGTACTGAGCAGACAGTTGCTGTTCTAAATAAACTTGCATGTATATGCTTTGAAGGAAAGATTTCCATGGAGAAAAGGATAAAAAGTTATATACTGGAGAATTCCACAGTACTGGACTCAACTGACTAATTTTGAAGTTCAATTGATTTCTTTAATCAGACCATGTTCTTGTAGATGTTACCGTAATCGAGGGAAATAGAGCACTTCACTATTAATTCTACTTGAAGCCTGGCCTGATAAGAAAAATAAACTTGGATGACTTGATGGATACTGCACAATTCTGGAAAACCTTAATTAGTGTTTTGGGAAAAGCAAGCAGTTGGATATTGGCTACATTTGTTTTTATCTGGACTTTACTCAAAAGCCCTGGTTTTACCTACCTACATACAACTGCATGGAATATGAGTCTTTGGGCTAAAATTTCCAAACCTGGTTTCAGCAGTTAAGTCACAATTAAAATATTAGGAAAGGTACATTTTTTCGACTATTTCCTAGTTATATTAATAGGAATAATAATCTCTTTTTTATATGTACCTTAGTGCATTTCAGCATACCTTAATGCATTTTCAGTTCAAAAATCTCTATTTATTGTAATGCATACATTTGAGAATATCCTTTTACTAAAATGAACACAACTAGATGTGAAGGATTTATCATGAGTATACATTTATAGTAACAGTCTTTTAAAAAGATTAACCTTAAATTAGATATTCTTATTAAAAGATGGGCTAAGAACGTAAGTTCTAGAGTCACAATATTTGGGCTTGATCCCAGACCTGCCGCTTATTAATTCTGTGAACTTGGGCAAGTTGCTATACCTCTCTGTCTCACTTTCCTTATCATTAAATTATAGATAATAATTCTGTCTCCCTCCTGAGATTTTTCTAAGAACTAAGAATTAATCATTGCAAGGCACTAGAACAGTATCTAGAATATGGATGAAAATATGAGAATGTGTCACTAGGATGCAGATTGATTTTTTTTTTGTACTATTGGTAGAACTACTCAACTCTATTATGTAGAGATTTGTAAAAAATCATTTTTAAACTGAATGTTTATTGATAAGTTTTTTTTCCCTGGTGAGCTTAATTTTTGAAATTCAAATTTGATGACTTGAAAATCCTGAGGATAAAAAAAAAAAAATCGAACAATAATAAGTTTAGTCCTCTTTGTTTTAAATAATTAGACAAGGAAAGAAATGACTTATCCCAATAGTTTACTTTAAATGGAGACAATTTATATTAATAAATGAAATATTATAGCAATAATGTATCTAGAGCTTAGCACAGTGCCTGGTACTTTAAAAGCCTCACTTACGAGTGAATTGATTTGACAACTGCTATGTAATCTGAAATCCAGGGTTTTACTTGGCTGGATTAGCCCATACTATCTTGACTACAGATGTCCCAAATTCCACTTGGTCATTTAGTTAGTGGAATTATTTTACATCTGTGAACCTGTTAACTTCATCTAAAATGCATATTCATATGTTATGGGTCAATTTTTTTTGATTATTAGATGAATAGAATCAGAAACTCCAAAACTTGATTGGGGAGAAAGTGGAGAACTGGGCAAAAATACATTTAGAATGAAGAGGACAGACTTTCACACACACAAAAAAAATCTGAGAGCAAAATTGTTCATTTTTGCCCTGAGCACATAATATTTAACAATAGAAACAGGCTAAATTTTTTTTCTTGAATGAGTTGGCTCTAAAGAGTTTTATAAACGATGCTTAAAAGAAAATCAACATAGTAGGAAGAAAACTCGGGAATCGGGGGAAATGGAGCTGTTGTATTTTGGGGGTACAAGCTTGTACAGGCAACTTCACCAATCTGGACTCTTGTTTACCTCCTTTGTAGTCTCTGAAGTACATTTCTGTTCTAAAATTCCAAAGTATCATCCTGTGAGGATAATCTCTGAGGTTACTGTTGATGCATTACATTTGCAGAGCTCTTAACAGTTTTCAAATGCTTTTCACATCCATTAGCCAAGGGAGACTGCCCATGAGCTAAAGAGCTCCTCAACGTAATAAAGAGGGAGGAAGATGAACAGAAGTGTCATCCACTGAATCACAGGGAATAAGACATAGAAATTCAACTCAGCAGAGGAGACTCAATAGTCCCTGGCAGCTAAACCAAGGACTCTTCCATCTTAACTGGTCTCTAATGGGTTTCTAGTCCTTTGATCAACTTTTGGGTATTAACAACACTCTATCAATTCAGTTTTAAATTCCTAAGTCTTGTGAAATATATGTGTTAAATGTTAATTTTTTATCAGCAATGGGTAAAGGGATTGCAGTGGTTGTTTCTTAATATATGCAAACTCGGCTTGTCTTTCATAGTTAATGACACTAACAATTTGCTGTAGCTTAACATATGAAAAATAAACCACTCCACACATCCCTCCCTCCTTTTATCTTCCACCTTCACAGAAGTAAGGAAAATCTATATTTCATTATAGATTTTCCCCTCTCTAAATATATTTTATTTATGAAAGTAATATATAAACATACCCAACTTTAGTTAAAAATTAAAATATTGCAGACAAGGTTGATTCTCAGAAATGCCTTGATTTCTCAAAAGGATGAAGAGCTTCAATCTGGAACATTTGCATTGGAGTTAGTCTGGTTAAAATGGGTGGAAAAATATAATCAAACAAAAGATGTGTGAATATTTACTGAGGGATCACTTGGAGCAGATAAGGGTTCATGAAAAACAAGCTATTTAAAACTAATCTTCTGCCATATTTTAATGACGTTACTAGAGCGGAAGATCTTGAAAATTCTTTAGAGATTAAAAAATTTTTCATGCTATTGTTTTTGCTTTGTTTTTTTTTTTGCGGTACGTGGGCCTCTCACTGTTGTGGCCTCTCCCGTTGTGGAGCACAGGCTCCAGACATGCAGGCTCAGCGGCCATGGCTCACGGGCCCAGCCGCTCCACGGCATGTGGGATCCTCCCGGACCGGGGCACGAACCTGTGTCCCCTGCATCAGCAGGCGGACTCTCAACCACTGTGCCACCAGGGGAGCCCCTCATGCTATTGTTGAGGAAAAAATTTGGGAGAGTGGGCTAATGGAATGAGTATCTAACGGTACATGAGTATTGCCCAAAAAGGAAATGTGATAAACTGATATGAATCAAAATGATTGTTTCCTTCAGGGATCTTAACTTGCCCCTTCCCTGTTCAACACATTTGTTAAAGGCTGCTGTTATGTCAGTTGGGCTGCAGCCAACTAGTACACATGAGGTTCCCAATACTCAGGAAATGCCAGTCTTCATTATGGCATGACTATTCCAGAATAAGATTCTAATATTGGACTCTGATGCCAAATTTTAGGGTGTTTTACCCCACAGTATATCTAGAACTTTTTGTCTCTGATAGTGGATAGAAAGTAAAACGATGCTGTTTGAGATATAATTGAAATAACTGAGGATGTTTAGACTGGAGAACTAGAGATAAAGTAGGCAAAAACTATCTTATGATATATGTAAAGAGCTTCCATATCTGAGACTATTAAACTATAAAATATGTCTTTCTTGGAATAAATTAAGACTGAATACAGGATATGGATAACTTATTTGCTGTTTAATGTAAGAAAAAAACCCATCTTTTTAATGTTTATAGACTTTTCTAACTAGAATAAGCTTCCTTATTTAGGAAATGACTTTCTCGTCATGTGAGATGTTCCAGCTCAGCTTAGAGGATGACTTTTTGCAGTGGTTGGTCATGAGATTTATATGGGGTTAATTGAATAATATCCAAGGATTTTGAAACTCTGGTGTTTCCCCCTCCCCACCATGAACCTATGGAGGATATTCATTAAATTGCTATAAAAGGTAGGTGAAGGTATTGATATTTAATTATCTTTATTTTAATATGAGCTCATAAGCATAATTGAGAAAACTGGAGGAAAAAGGAAGATAAAAAGTAGCTATGTGACATTAATGCAACATTTAATTTCTTTTATAATATACAAAGACATTTCTTTATTCTTTCTTATATTTTATTTAGTTCCCTTTAAGAACACAGTCTTCTTTAAAAACTGTGTTATAGAGAAAGAAACATGTCACCTATTCATCTCTTTATGCGGATCAATGCTTTTTTTCTCAGTCCTACATTTTCACACTTGGTTTTGCCCTATTAAATTCCCTTTTCACTTTAGGAAATGTAGCCTGAATTGGTAACTCACACCTGGGCAATCCTCATTCCATGCTACCGCAGCCCACTCTTTTCTTTAAAGACAAAATTTGAAGAAGTCTTGTAAATATCTGCAGGGTTTTCCCAATCTCTAATGGCATCCCACCCTTGAAATAATTTTTATCTCTTCCAGTCACCACAGCTTATCTAAAAGATTGTGATTATGCAAACCCTTTATTACTCACATTAAAAAAAATTAAACAAAAACAGTAGTTTCCTGGACAGTCCTTAAGCTGATAAGGTGCTATTTGTCTTTCTCATATATCTTATTCTTTATCATAACAGCCTGTTAAAACATACCATCCTTCAAGATGACTAGGTTCTCCCCTTTTTCTATGGGACCACATATAGGAAGGAATCAGCAAAGTTTGATGAAATGATCCTGAAACTTACCTGGAGGAATGGAGACATCTGGTTCCTGTTTTATAGGGACACTGAAGTGAAATCTACTGTATATAATCAATGAGAACAAGACTGTCACAGTTCAGCAATGAGTAGACCTCAGAGAATCCATACTGATGAAAATATTGTAAAGGCCCATTTAGTTCAAAAAGAACCGTAACATTAGCATCAACAAACATTGATATGGTCCATTACAGTTTATAAAAAGCTCTAAATGCATGAAGTAATGTTATTTTCAGAACCACTCTGAAATTGTGCATAATATATAAACAATTTCTGGATGGGAAACAGGATCAGAGAGTGGCAGTATTCCGCCTAAAGTCACACAGCTGCAAACTTGGGGCAGAAAACCACATCACTTGATACAAGATCACATTTTCTCTTTATGTTCAATGCCAAATTCCCCCCTCCGCCTGCCATCTGATGCTGATTTTTCTAACACCTGGACTCCCAGACTGTGTTTGACTGGCTCCAATGATGAGGAACCTCACTACCTCCTAGGACTTCCCTGTCCTTTTCTTTTCTTTTCCTTTTTTTTTTTTCTTTACAGCTTTAACTTTTATTTTCTTTATGAATTTTATGATAGATTTTTTATGGTTGTGAGAGATATATATATATATATATATATATATATATATATATATATATAACTTTCATTTAACTTTCTCTGTTCATATTATTCACTGGTTTCCCTAAATCACCATCTATGTACCAAATTGTCACCTTCTGCATAGTGCTGAAGTCCCACCTCCTGCAGTTCAGTGAAGTTTGTCAATCAACACTGTCACTGGGAAAATGGCTCACCTTTGGTAAAGCAGGAGTATTTGCTATTTCCTTTTCAGCAACCAATCATCTTAGCTTTGGTAAATTTTATGTAGTATTGATTAGAGAGCAAACATAAACTATCTTCAGTCTTTTTCCTTTGCCTGATTTTAATGGGACTGCTTTTAATATTCTGTCATTAAAGTTATTTTTGTTACTTGTTTAAGAAAGTTTTTTTAATCATGATAAAGAATTCTTTCTATTTTTTAATTGAAGTATAGTTAATATACAATATTATATTAGTTCAGGTGTACAATATAGTGATTAATATATTTATAGATTATACTCAATTTAAAGTTTATTATGAAATATCAGCTATTATTATCCATTCTTTGCTAGAAATTATGTAAAATAATGCATTTTTGTGTCCTCTGAAATGATAATATACTTCTTTTTTTAATGCTAAACCATCCTTTTATTTTTGGTGATAAATACTTTTTGCATCAACGTTTGTATGTTATTTTTTAAATTTTTGTTATTACCTATAATATATTTTAATTTCAAGTTTATACTAGCTTCATTAGATAAGTTGACAAGCTTTCCACCTTTTTCTTACTCTAGGACAATTTAATTATCTAAATTATCTAAACAGAACAACATCTGTTCCTTGAAAATTTGAATTAGGTCACTTGTTAAGGTCGTTGGGCTAAGGCAGCATTTTTGGAGATAAATGTTTAGAGAAATTGAGAATTTTTTTCTCAATTTCTTTCTAGGTTTTGTACTTCTTAAAGCAGTTTTGTGATTTGTACTTTTGTACCTAAATAAAAGTTTCATGGTAATAGTATTTATTATCACAGAGCTGTAAAAAGGTCTGCTAGCATTTTTGATCTCTTTGCCTCTCTTTTATGTGCTTTCCATGCCTCTAATGTTGCACTTTCTCACTCTTCATTAAACTGTTGATTCTTCTATTTTCTTTCTTTTTTGTAGTCTAGTTCATTATTTTTCTGCTACCTTCATCTTTCCTCATTGTTTCCTTCAGTCTTCTTTATTGTTATTTTTGTTAACCTTTCAGTTAAATGAGATAATCCAGCATTATGGAATTTGTATATTGAGATATTCTAAGTGTGAGAACAATATGGAATAGTATTATGTAAACTCAGATAATCATGGCAAGAGAAAAGAATGAGAGAGACAGACAGACAGACAGAGACCAGTATAGCATTGCCGCTTCCTTATTGGTTACTTTTCCTCTCCTTTTCTTCTTGAATTAAAAATGGTTTCTTGTGATCAGTTAGTTACTTTGTATGCCAAGAATAGCATCTAATTCCATGGTATTCAATGTATGTGCCTTAATAAAATTCTGGACTATATAGTGGGTGCTATTCTCACATTGCTTGTCATCTTCCCTCAATCCCCAAAGGTACACTCATTATTCTGCAGGGTCTCTATAACAGGATTTCTTCTTATTCTGGAAAATAGAAAAATGAGGCAGTATGGCAAAGCACTTATGAGTACTAGTTCTAGAATTATGTTCACTGGCTCTGAATCCTATTTTTTCCACTTGCTAGTTACATGACCTTTGACAAGTTATTCAAATTCACCTTCCGTATTTGTAAACTGGCAAGATTAGAGGCATCTCTTTCATAGGTTGTTGGTATGAAAATGCATCAGAAGTATCTATTGGCATCCTCAGCACATTGTCATTCTGTCATTTTTGATTCACAATTGTCTGTTTATACAATTTTAAAATGGATTTGTTAAGCTTTCTGATTGCCTGACTTCTTTTAAACCAGTTATCAACAAATAGATAACCTTTGATAATTTTATGGTAAAAAAAGGAATTGATTTTGTGTTTTTGAAGCCAACATTTCCTTACATACTTAGAAAGAAAAAAATGCCTTAAGTTTCTATTCTGTAAAACATTCGCTGGGAGAATGATCGGGCACAGAGTTACTCACACTTAGTTAACAAATGTTCAAAATGAATTGACACTTTTTGTGTTTCCTGTTACTATACCATCTATCACTGCTAGACCTGCAGTATTCCACCTTCCCCTCCAATCATCCTGATGACTGCAAAGAAAAAACTAAAGAGAGAGAGGGCTTGATGAGTCTGTTCTTCTAACGAAGAGAAAATGACAATGCTCTAAACCCTGAAGACTTTGTAATTAGCCCCAAGATAGGCAAATTACGTAGCCTGGATGAGTAACTATTGTCAAACAGAAAGTGAATCTATAATTACAGCACAGTAATACTCTGACTGATAAAATACCTTACTTCTCAAGTATCTGTAAGTTTATAATTTAATTTTAACCTCATAACAACTCTGCCTGGTGGAAAGAGAAACATTTTACACACTGGTGCAAATGGATAGTGAGTTTAATGGGAACAATGGCACATCCCAGACTGGATAGTGATACACCCAGACTTTAAATCCAAGCTTCCTGGAGAAAAGAGGCAGCGGGTAAAACCACTGATGAGTAAAGGGGAGATTCATTCATTTTATCCAGTTTTTAAATATCTATGGAGTTATGATAACTGACTGTAATACGTTCTGAATTGGAGAATAAGTTTTTGATTTTGTCTTTACATGTAGCTCACTGCCTTATCACATTTCTGTTGAATTTTCTTCTATATAATATACAATATATATTTTTATCAACTCATGATAAAGCATTGTAGCAGTCTAATAAAATTGTTTTCAGAGCCTTCAAAATATTATAAGCATTAGGAGTCACCCGTCATTTTCTGCTGCAGTTATAATAGGGAAACATAGGTGTAGCTTATTTGTTGGGTTTTTTTTGGCAAGCAACAGAAAGCTTCTGTGACCACTGCATTCAGTGTTTTCCATCATATAGAAGATGTATTAAAAGAGAAGAGATCATTCGTACCAATTATCTACTTGATTAATTGTAAGTTACTAGGTACCTGTTGGTTACAACAGGCTAAGTTAAATATAAACATTATTGTTATTACCATTATTATTATTATTATTTAGCTTACAATATTTGAATTCCTTATAATTGAGATGCCTTAATGGCTGTTTATATTTCTGGAAGATATGATAGTACATCCACCAATATAATAGGAAGTTTAAATTCTTTCTTATGCAGGCAAAATGATATACCTGAATGATCCTAATTTAAAGTGTTGCAGGTGATTTTCTGTAAGAAAATGGCTGAGTACTATTCCATTGTATATATGTGCCACATCTTCTTTATCCATTCATCTGTCGATGGACACTTAGATTGCTTCCATGTCCACTATTGTAAATGGCGCTGCAATGAACATTGTGGTACATGACTCTTTTTTTTTTTTAACATCTTTATTGGAGTATAATTGCTTTACAATGGTGTGTTAGTTTCTGCTTTACAACAAAGTGAATCAGTTATACATATGTCCCCATATCTCTTCCCTCTTGCATCTCCTTCCCTCCCACCCTCCCTATCCCACCCCTCTAGGTGGTCACAAAGCACCGAGCTGATCTCCCTGTGCTATGCAGCTGCTTCCCACTAGCTATCTGTTTTGCGTTTGGTAGTGTATATATGTCCATGCCACTCTCTCACTTTGTCCCAGCTTACCCTTCCCCCCACCGTGTCCTCAAGTCCATTGTCTAGTAGATCTATGTCTTTATTCCTCTCTTGCCCCTAGGTTCTTCGTGACCTTTTTTTTTTCTTCTTCTTAGATTCCATATATATATGTTAGCATACAGTGTTTGTTTTTCTCTTTCTGACTTATTTCACTCTGTATGACAGACTCTAGGTCCATCCACCTCACTACAAATAACTCAATTTCATTTCTTCTTATGGCTGAGTAATATTCCATTGTATATATGTGCCACATCTTCCTTATCCATTCATCTGTCGATGGACACTTAGGTTGCTTCCATGTCCTGGCTATTGTAAATAGAGCTTCAGTGAACATTGTGGTACATGACTCTTTTTGAAATATGGTTTTCTCTGGTTACATGCCCAGTAGTGGGATTGCTGGGTCATATGGTAGTTCTATTTTTAGTTTTTTAAGGAACCTCCATACTGTTCTCCATAGTGGTTGTATCAATTTCCATTCCCACCAACAGTGCAGGAGGGTTCCCTTTTCTCCACAGCCTCTCCAGCATTTATTATTTGCAGATTTTTTTGATGATGGCCATTCTGAATGGCGTGAGGTATAACTCATTGTAGTTTTGATTTGCATTTCTCTAATGATTAGTGATGTTGAGCATCCTTTAATGTGTTTGTTAGCAATCTGTTTTTCTTCTTTGGAGAAATGTCTATTTAGGTCTTCTGCCCATTTTTGGATTGGGTTGTTTGTTTTTTTGATATTGAGCTGCATAAGCTGCTTGTAAATTTTGGAGATTAATCCTTTGTCAGTTGCTTCATTTGCAAATATTTTCTCCCATTCTGAGGGTTGTCTTTTCGTCTTGTTTATGGTTTCCTTTGCTGTGCAAAAGCTTTGAAGTTTCATTAGGTCCTATTTGTTTATTTTTGTTTTTATTTCCATTTCTCTAGGAGGTGGGTCAAAAAGGATCTTGCTGTGATTTATGTCATAGAGTGTTCTGCCTATGTTTTCCTCTAAGAGTTTGATAGTGTCTGGCCTTACATTTAGGTCTTTAATCCATTTTGAGTTTATTTTTGTGTATGGTGTTAGGGAGTGTTCTAATTTCATTCTTTTACATGTAGCTGTCCAGTTTTCCCAGCACCACTTATTGAAGAGGCTGTCTTTTCTCCATTGTATATTCTTGCCTCCTTTATCAAAGATAAGGTGACCATATGTGCGTGGGTTTATCTCTGGGCTTTCTATCCTGTTCCATTGATCCCTATGTCTGTTTTTGTGCCATTACTATACTGTCTTGATTACTGTAGCTTTGTAGTATAGTCTGAAGTAGGGGAGCCTGATACCTCCAGCTCCATTTTTGTTTCTCAAGATTGCTTTGGCAATTCGGAGTCTTTTGTGTTTCCATACAAATTGTGCAAGTTTTTGTTCTAGTTCTATGAAAAATGCCATTGGTAATTTGATAGGAATTGCACTGAATCTGTAGATTGCTTTGGGTAGTATAATAATTTTCACAATGTTGATTCTTCCAACCCAAGAACATGGTATATCTCTCCATCTGTTTGTATCATCTTTAATTTGTTTCATCAGTGTCTTACACTTTTCTGCATACAGGTCTTTTATCTCCTTAGGTAGGTTTATTCCTAGGTATTTTATTCTTTTTGTTGCAGTGGTAAATGGGAGTGTTTCTTTAATTTCTCTTCTTGATTTTTCATCATTAGTGTATAGGAAAGCAAGAGATTTCTGTGCATTAATTTTGTATCCTGCTACTTTACCAAATTCATTGATTAGATCTAGTAGTTTTCTGGTAGCATCTTTAGGATTCTCTACGTATAGTATCATGTCACCTGCAAGCAGTGACTGTTTTAGTTTTCTTTTCCAATTTGGATTCCGTTTATTTCTTTTTCTTCTCTGATCACTGTAACTAAAACTTCCAAAACTGTGTTGAATAATAGTGGTGAGAGTGGGTAACATTGTCTCGTTCCTGATCTTAGTGGAAATGGCTTCAGTTTTTCACTGTCGAGAACAATGTTGGCTATAGGTTTGTCATATGTGGCCTTTATTATGTTGAGATAAGTTCCCTCTCTGCCTATTTTCTGGAGAGTTTTTATCATAAATGGGTGTTGAATTTTGTCAAAAGCTTTCTTTGCACCTATTGAGATGATCATATGGTTTTTATCCTTCAGTTTGTTAGTAAGATGTATCACATTGATTGATTTGCGTATATTGAAGAATCCTTGCATTCGTGGGATAAAGCCCATTTGATCATGTTATATGATCCTTTTAATGTGCTCTTGGATTCTGTTTGCTAGTATTTTGTTGAGGATTTTTGCATCTATGTTCATCAGTGATATTGGCCTGTAGTTTTCTTTTTTGGTGACATCTTTGTCTGGTTTTGGTATCAGGGTGATGGTGGCCTCGTAGAATGAGTTTGGGAGTGTTCCTCCCTCTGCTATATTTTGGAAGAGTTTGAGAAGGGTGAGTGTTAGCTCTTCTCTAAGTGTTGGATAGAATTCGCCTGTGAAGCCATCTGGTCCTCGGCTTTTGTTGGTTGGAAGATTTTTAATCGCAGTTTCAATTTCAGTGCTTGTGATTGGTCTGTTCATATTTTCTATTTCTTCATGTTTCAGGCTCAGAAGTGTTGTGCTTTTCTAAGAATTTGTCCATTTCTTCCAGGTTGGCCATTTTATTGGCATAGAGTTGCTTGTAGTAATCTCTCATGATCCTTTGTATTTCTGCAGTGTCAGTTGTCACTTCTCCCTTTTCATTTCTCATTCTGTTGATTTGAGTCTTCTTTATTTTCTTGATGAGTCTGGCTAATGGTTTATCAATTTTGTTTATCTTCTCAAAGAACCAGCTTTTAGTTTTATCGATCTTTGCTATCGATTTGTCATTTGTTTTTCATTTATTTCTGATCTGATCTTTATGATTTCTTTCCTTCTGCTAACTTTGGGGGCGGTTTTTTTGTTCTTCTTTCTCTAATTGCTTTAGGTGTAAGTTTAGGTTGTTTATTTGAGGTTTTTGTTTTTTCTTGAGGTAGGCTTCTATTGCTATAAACTTCCCTCTTAGAATTGCTTTTGCTGCATCCCATAGGTTTTGGGTCATCGTGTTTTCATTGTCATTTATTTCTAGGTAGTTTTTGATTTCATCTTTGATATCTTCAGTGATCTCTTGGTTATTTAGTAGTGTATTGTTTTGTCTCCATGTATTTGTATTTTTTACGGTTTTCCTGTAATTGTTATATAGTCTTATAGTGTTGTGGTCGAAAATGATCCTTGGTATGATTTCAGTTTTCTTAAATTTACCAAGGCTTGATTTGTGACCCAAGATATGATCTATCCTGGAGAATGTTCCATGAGCACTTGAGAAGAAAGTGTATACTGTTGTTTTGGAATGGAATGTCCTATAAATATCAATTAAGTCCATTTTGTTTAATGTATCATTTAAAGCTTGTGTTTCCTTATTTATTTTCATTTTGGATGATCTGTCCATTCGTGAAAGTGTGGTGTTAAAGTCCCCTACTATTATTGTGTTACCCTTTATTTCCCTTGTTATGGCTGTTAGCATTTGCCTCATGTATTGAGGTGCTCCTGTGTTGGGTGCATAAATATTTACAATTGTTATATCTTCTTCTTGGATTGATCCCTTCATCATTATATAGTGTCCTTCTTTGTCTCTTGTGATAGTCATTATTTTAAAGTCTATTTTGTCTGATATGAGAATTGCTATTCTAGCTTTGTTTTGATTTCCATTTGCATGGAATATCTCTTTCCATCCCCTCACTTTCAGTGTGTACATGTCCCTAGGTCTGAAGTGGGTCTCCTAGGCAGCATATATGCAGGTCTTGGTTTTGTATCCATTCAGCCAATCTGTGTCTTTTGGTTAGAGCATTTAGTTCATTTACAATTAAGGTAATTATCAATATGTATGTTCCTATTACCATTTTCTTAATTGTTTGGGGTTTGTTTTTGTAGTTCTTCTCCTTCTTTTACGTTTCCTGCCTAGAGAAGTTTCTTTAGCATTTGTTGTAAAGCTGGTTTGCTGGTGCTGAATTCTTTTAGCTTTTTCTTGTCTGTAAAGGTTTTACTTTCTCTGTTGAATCTGAATGAGATCTTTGCTGGGTAGAGTAATCTTGGTTGTAGATTTTTCCCTTTCATCACTTTAAATGTGTCTTGCCACTCCCTTCTGGCTTGCAGAGTTTCTGCTGAAAGATCATCTCTTAACCTTATGAAGATTCCCTTGTATTTTATTTGTTGCTTTTCCCTTGCTGCTTTTAATATTTTTTTCTTTGTATTTAATTTTTTTTCTTTTTTTGCGGTACGCGGGCCTCTCACCGTTGTGGCCTCTCCCGTTGCGGAGCACAGGCTCCGGACGCGCAGGCTCAGTGGCCATGGCTCACGGGCCCAGCCTCTCCGCAGCATGTGGGATCTTCCCGGACTGGTGCACGAACCCTTGTCCCCTGCATCGGCAGGCGGACTCTCCACCGCTGTCCCACCAGGGAAGCCCTGTATTTAATTTTTGACAGTTTGATTAATATGTGTCTTGGCCTGTTTCTCCTTGGATTTATCCTGTACTGGACTCTCTGAGCTTCCTGTTCTTGATTGACTATTTCCTTTCCTATGTTAGGGAAGTTTTCAACTATAATCTCTTCAAATATCTTCTCAGACCCTATCTTTTTCTCTCCTTCTTCTGTGACCCTTATAATTCGAATGTTAGTGTGTTTAGTGTTGTCCCAGATGTCTCTAAGACTCTCCTCAATTCTTTTCACTCTTTTTTCTTTATTCTGCTCTGTGGTAGTTATTTCCACTGTTTTATCTTCCAGGTCACTTATCCATTCTTCTGCCTCACATATTCTGCTTTTGATTCCTTCTAGAGAATTTTTAATTTCATTTATTGTGTTGTTCATCTCTGTTGTTTGCTCTTTAGTTCTTCTAAGTCCTTGTTAAACATTTCTTGTATTTTCTCCATTCTGTTTCCAAGATTTTGGATCATCTTTACTATCATTACTCTGGATTCTTTTTCAGGTAGATTGCCTGTTTCCTCTTCATTTGCTTGGTCTGGTGGGTTTTTACTTTGCTTCTTCATCTGCTGCGTATTTCTGTCTTCTCATTTTTTTTTAACGTACTGTGTTTGGGTCTCCTTTTTGCAGGCTGCAAGTTCGTAGTTCCCGTTGTTTTTGGTGCCTGCCCCCACTGGGTGGTGTTGGTTCAGTGGTTTATGTGGGTTTCCTGGTGGAAGGGACTGGTACCTGTGTTCTGGTGGGTCGGGCTGGATCTTGTCTTTCTGGTGGGCAGGGCCGTGTCCAGTGGTGTGTTTTGGGGTGTCTGTGAACTTAGCATGATTTTAGGCATCCTCTCTGCTAATGGGTGTAGTTGTGTTCCTGTCTTCCTAGTTTTTTGGCATGGTAAGTCCAGCCCTGGAGCCTGCTGGCTCTTTGGTGGAGCTGGGTCTTAGCATTGAGACAGAGGTCTCTGTGGGAGCTTTCCCTGATAGATATTATGTGGGGCCGGGAGGTTTGTGGTGCATCAATGTCCTGAACTTGGCTCTCCCACTTCAGAGGCTCAGGCTTGCCGCCAGGCCAGAGCACCAAGACCGTGTCAGCCACATGGCCCATCTAGGTGGTGGCAACTCCCTGGCCCCCCTGGCTGTGCCACCCTGCCTGCTGCTTCCCCAGGAAGATGCAGCCGCCGGGTTCGCTTTCTGCTCAGCTTCCTGCGACTCGATCCCTCCTCCTCCCTGGCTGAGGGGGTCAGTGGGCGCCGTGGCTTCCGGGCTTGGCTGGTGGGATGGGGGCAGCAGCAGCACCACCACGTGGCCGCCTGTTTAACATATTTATGCTATGAATCTTTCCACAAAATAAAGACACATTTTATCATTTTGGCAGACACAAGTTTTCATATGTAATATTTGCATTAAGCGAGATGTAGCTGTATATTCTCGATTGTACCTCAGTCACCCTTATTTGGAACGCTTATTTGGACTGAGTTCTCAGGATTTTCAAAATCGATCTTCTCTTCTCCTCCATACCTTGTTGTTCATGAAAACATTTAACTATTTTCCCCCATGAACCCAGAAATACCGTTGCCATAAACCTGCCAATTTTTCTAACCATAATAAGAAAACAATTATAGTTCTCATCTCACAGGTACTTGATTCTACGTGGCATATAAATACCATACATTATTCATTTAAAATCATTATGTGTGTACTGTGTGCAAAGCTTAATCACAGGTTTACAAAAATGCGCCTTTCTTTTTTGTATCTGATCTTAATTATTCTTTTGAGATCGGCTTTATTTTACTGTGGATGGAAACCTAATCTCTATTAATCTGGTAGGAAAATAGAAAAAGCTTTATATACTGTCAGGGCCAGGGGTAGAAAGCTGGGATAGTCATCTGGGTGATAAAATCTCTGTATTCCAGCATTCATGGGTACCTCCTCATTTCTAGCTGGTTCTCTAGCTGTGATCTCTAAAAGTAGCTGCGGCATTATCCTTCTTTGATATCTTAATGGCTTCTGCAGGTCTAGTGACCATCTCCCTTTGAACAGTGTGGACAAGGATCTAAGATAACGTTGCTTGCCCTCCAGTTCTGTGTTCTTCCCACCCCAATGGAGAATCATTATCCAGTCGTTGTCATGGTGGTGGGGGGGGCGGGGCTGGACTCATCATATTGGTTTTATTTTCTTTTCCTCTTTCCAAAGTCCCTTGAGTTTCTGTACTTCCCTGTTGGAACTACAAAGCCTTTTCTTTGCTTTTGTGATGAAACAGTCCGTTCTTAACGTAATAAATGTTTCTCTCTCTAGTAGCCGAACTCAGAAATGATCAAGGGGTAACAGAAAAAAACCAGTTAATGTTTCAGAATATCATCTTTCTGCACTTGCATTGTAACTCCCTGGACTTTTATGAATGTTTCGCATTGTGCTGTTGAGTAACTTCAGCTGGGATGTTTGATCTGGTGTTGGTATTTTAGAGTTCAGAATTTGAGAATTTTACATGGCGTGTTCTCTGAGAAAACATTTCAAGATTATAGTTTATATTGTGTGCTCTCTTGTTTTTACCACTTAAACAGGCACACAGCATACTCAGAAACCCAAAATTTCACTGTACATTCCAGAGCAACATTTAAAACTTAAATGCGATGACATATGAAATAATTCAGTCAAACCTTGCCCGATGTCACTAAAGGTATTCAACTACATTTTCGGGTAGGAAGTTAGGATGATTGGGTGTGAAGAATGTGGTCTGTAGGCAGGTGGTAATTTCCCTTTGAAGGTAGGAGGTCAGTAGCATGAAAGGAACAGTGTCCCATGAATGGAAGACCAATGTTGAGCAGGCCACACAAGAGATGCTCATCTCCATGGAAATGCCTGCATACCAAGAGGGCCTTAGAGGAGGTGCGGCTTCAGGTCCTCCAGGAGAAAACACACAGGGAAATCAACATTTTGTAAAAGTTTTTAGTATGCAGATATTTGGGGACATCTGACCATTTCCATTTTCTCTTATTTTTCTCTTTTCTTCTGTCAACTTTTCTTCCCCTCTTGCCTCCTTTCTTTTTGTCTCCCTCAATTCCAGTCTCCAACTGTTTTACAATTCTACTTCTCCCTTTCCTGTGCACTCCTCCGCCTATAGCTTTGACCCATGGCAACAGCAGATATTATTTTTCCATTCTAATCTCCTATGGAAATCTGGCCAAGGTGACATCAAGCATTATAAAGTGAAGGATCATTGGCTTCATATGAGAGAGTAAGGCGGTCTTTGAGTTGAATGAAGGCACTCTAGCATTAGAAATGGAAGCCAGAACAGTGATCTACTTAGGCATACTGATAAAGTCATTTTAAGCTACAGTTAAAGGTAATCTCCTATTAACGGTCACTAAGGCAAATGGACATTTGTATCACAGCCCAGGTAGCCAATCTGAACTACACTGTTTGTCCAAGTTAATATCATCATAGGTATGCAGTGCTCATGTTGCCATGCAGGTGAGTTCAGCTCAGACAAATTATGCTGTCAGTGGTCATTGGAAGTGCTATTATCAAAATCAGAATGTGCCTTAGGTACCATTAACAGCAGTACTCTTATGGGTTTTTTAATTTGTTTTCCCAACTTTAAAATTTACATTATTTTTATTAAAATTAGTTTTGTATTGAAAATATATTTAATAACCACATTTTTCTCTTAGTCATTAATAATGCCTCTGTCCCCCAACAAAGTGTTTTTGGCTCTTTTCCCACTTAATTACTAAAAGTGGAAAATATCATACACAGCTTTTCCACTGCATAAAATTATGCTATGTATGCATAATATTCAGAGACCTTTGCTAGGAGCAATGTAGTTATACTATTATCAGTCATGTTAGGTAGTAGTTAAAACTCAAAATCCTTAAATGATTATTCCAATTTAGGCTGACTTAAATCTTCCATAACTTCTTAGCCTAATAATTATTTTCTTAATCATCTGTAAATTTGATTTTCAGCCATTTCTCATTGCAGTTTATTATGAAAACTCCTAACAAAGACAATAGTCTCAATATTAAACAACAGAAAATAATTCCATTGGAATTTTAATAACATCCAAATATACCTAAAGACCCACTGCACCTAAACTACTACTAGTAGCTTATGATCAAAACAATTACTATACTGCAATTAAATCCAAAAATGATTTTCATTATACAACCTTATATTCAGCCATGTAGTGTAGAATTTTGGGAACTGGAAAAAAATTACATATCCTGAAAGGAATTTCAGAGGTTTCGTTTGTTTGTTTCTTTGATTGTTTGTTTCTCTTCCACTTGGTTATAACAATTAAGTACTAGGAGGGGAAATACATATAAGCCATAGTTTTTGTCTGTTTCGATTAATTCATAAAGCAATAAACTAAAATTCTCCCAAATGTGGATTTTTAAATAGATGTAAATAAATAGAATAAATTAGCACTTGGTTGAAAAAGGAAATGCAGATATGTGGGGGATGAAAATATCCCTCTGTAGGGTAAGAATAACTTAAAATTAGCCTCTATTGATGCTTCATTATAAAACTCATCTGTTCCTAAGATCCTGAAACTTGCTTTAATTTAGTACAGTGGAACAAAATAAATATGTATTATTTGTCTCTCATATGTAAATCATTTTGCTGAGACTTTTTCTATGTACATTTATGGTAGAAATAATCATTGAGCGCAGTCTATCATACCTCCTTCATGAACCTAAAACAACTTGGAAATGCCTGATTTGTAGCCTTTCCCATACACTATGGAAATTATCTACTTCTATATCAATTACTGTCACTAAATTGGTGATAACTTGAAGGCTGGTACTATGTCTGTGTCTTCTTTGTGTAGCTATCTTTGTGTAGCTACATAAACTCAGAGGTACAACAAATATCACATTCCTTTATTTTTCTCAACTTAACTTCAAAACCCCCCTCTCCTATTAAATTGAGGGGCTGTTCAATCTATGGCATTATTAGGGCTCCTCCGCTTCTCCAGGGTTTCCTCAACAGTCCCCAGGGGCTTGGTAGGGCAAGACATTTGGAGCGAGTCCGTTTATCTGATCCATTCTGATCACTGTTGTCTTTATCTAGCTTGCCTAGACACTTACAGGTGAGTAGCTTCCTTGATTTCATGCTAAATTTGAGTACTGGGAAATTTTCTGAAGTTGGGAACCTTGGACTCTAGAACCCAGCCTACACAGATATTTCATTCATCAATTTACTTCTCAGATTCTGCCATCTTCCCAGAACAGAGAGGGATACTTTCTGGTATTGGTGGGATCTTAAATCATTTTCCTAGATTGGCCCATGCCACCCTCTAAAACTCCCTTTTATTCCTCAATGCTATTGAAATATACAATCCACTTGTCAGTTTTAAAATAAAAGGAGGTGGTCTTCGGAAAACTTAAACTTTTGGTCAGTAACTGTGCCTCATCTGCATCTCCAGTAAAGCAGGGAATACAAAGTTTTGGCTATTTTTCTAGAAGAAGAGAGAGAAAAATACAGGAGGAATAAGCACATATTGGCATCTCAGTATATGTCCTAACCATATTAATAAATATAGTAGAAAGAAGATTCTTCTACATGATAGATACTCATTAAAGAGTGTTGCGTGGCTGAATAAATGAATGGGACTCTTTTTGATGTAAAGAACAAGGGCTCGTCTGTTTTTATTTCCATTTTACTATTGTATCTGACAGTCAAGATCAATATTATGCACATAGGAAGCACTCTACTTCGAGCTGGAAATATTATTCTCTATAATTATATCAAAATTTAGCTCTTCTTGGACCTATTGCTATGGGTCCCTCCCCTATCTTGGTAATAGCCAGAGGCTATGTTATAATCATTGCCCTCAAAATAATATATGCATATTTTTTCTAGATGAAGTTTAGTGGATGCCACAGTCTAACTCAAAGGGAAGATGTTCCTGATGGGAATTTTAGACCCTATACTAGTAAAAGAAATATTTTGTAACAGAGCACAGTGTTACTGTTCCATTCCATCACTTCACTGTGGGCAACCAGAGCAACTCTTTTGAAACACATTCCCAGGAAACTGAAATACATTATCAGGACACTAGAAACCAGGTTGACCTGGACTGTACCTATCACCTGTTGACCAGTGGTCACACAGCCCCACAAGTGGGGCTGTGTGACCAGTGTATTGGATCATGGGTCTCTCTTGAAATTCTTTTCTGACATGTGATCACTTAGAATATTGATAAAATTCTTTCCTGGACTAGATATACTGTGACCTTAATTTTTGTGTGTGGTAATTAGGTAATATTATCTTTCCCAATTTTTTATAATTAAAAGTAACTTTTGTTCACTCTGAAATGTCATTATTTGGGAAATTAGAAGTATATTTCCCAATTATCATTGTTTGGGAAATTGCTAAAAGTGCAGATCTCTGGAGTATGAGAGATGAGTTTCCAATTCTCTCATGTTATAAGACTGATAACTGGTTTGGATCATATAGAAATGACTTTGATATGTATCCATAGACTCCAAAATTTGTTTTTTTCAAATTTTGAATAAATAATAAAGTTTGAGTTGAGAAAGAAAAATGAAGATTAACAGAATAATTAAAACAGATTTTCAAGGAAAAATAAGACAAAATGCATATGTTAGGATTTGCCAAAATTTTACCTTCTAGATATCAAACTAAAATTATTTTTAAAGAATTTGACTTTTTCAATAGGTTAAAGTATCCTGAAGATATTTTCCTGGGAAGAGCTCCAAAAGGGTCTAATAACTTACTCTTCAGATTATGTATTTTTACTTATATTGACTCTTTTAAATCAGTATATAGGTGTGTGTGTGTGTGTGTGCGCGTGTGTCGGGGGGTGTATGTGTATGCAGGTTTAACTAATTTTAATTTTCAGTTAAGCTGTTTTTCAAAAAGGACAATTCACTGTTCTTTGTGGAACAGCTTTGAGAATATAAGAATGTGATGTTCTAGTAAATACACAATCTGACTGGCAAACTGTTATTTTGAGAAATATGTATGTCTTGCTCTGGAGGTCATTCTCAGACTTTCCTCTTATTTGGATGTCACAAGAAAACGTTATTAGATAAATGATACAAAACACACTTTCATCTTTTAGAATCTTTTTTGTTCTATGCTACAAAGAATTAGAATCACCCAAAATTAAAAAAAATAATAAAATAAAAGGAAGTCTAGTAGAACCAGAGAAAGAGAGAAACAAAGAGAATTGCATATGATTTTTCCTGTATAAATTCCTTTTCAGGAGGAGTAGAGCTAAAGGAAAACATATTAGAAGTCCTTTTACTTGAAGGAAAGATAATTTCCTGGCAAATAGTTGGACCAAGAGTATATTTTTCCCATTTGATTTCCCTGTTGTCAGTTCTTTGGATGTGTTACAGGCACTTATTGATCTAACCTTTCTCTCATGATACATGGTGTTATTTGTGTTTTGGTTTTTTTTTTTAATTTTTATTTATTTTTGGCTGCTTTGGGTCTGCGTTGCTGCACAGGCTTTTCTCTAGTTGCGGAGAGCGGGGGCAGCTCTTCATTGCGGTGCACGGGCCTCTCACTGTGGTGGCCTCTCTTTGTTGTGGAGCACGGGTTCTAGGCGCACGGGCATCAGTAGTTGCGGCACGCAGGCTCAGTAGTTGTGGCACATAGGCTTAGTTGCTCCACGGCATGTGGGATCTTCCTGGACCACAGCTCGAACCCGTGTCCCCTGCATTGGCAGGCGGATTCTTAACGACTGTGTCACCAAGGAAGTCCCGTTACCGTGTTTTGAGAATCATATTTTGTATGCATGGCATGAATCCATTTTGAAGAAAAGTTTAATTTATCAGTGCAACATCTTTGATAGAAAATGTTTCTAAGAGTTAGGAGTCTATGGCTCTATACATTGTTTCCGTGGAGTTACTACTTACCATCCTATTTTATATTGGAGGAATCAGGGAAATCTCAAGCTCCACATTTAATACTTTTGCATTCATATGGAAACATAGCTCATGGTAAACCCCTGGGGATAAAGATCTAGTGTTCCATGGGCCATTATGAGAGCTTCAGGGTACAGAGTGCATAGAACATATAGGGATTTTTTATTTTTCTGAGCAGAATTTTGAGCATTGAAGCTCACTACTGGGGAAAGAAGTTAATAATAAAGAGGAAAACTTGCAGTTCAAGTCAGACTTGAGGTGGAAATAGCGACTTCCCCAGAAATCTCCCTCTGGCTCTAAGTCTGACTTTTCTTGGCAACCCACATAAAATCTTTTAAAAAATTTAATGACATACCCAGTTCTTCACATACGGCCTTTTAATGAGTTGAGGATTCTCTGCTTTAGTGTGCCTTTCATACCCGTTAAAAAGAGTTCAAGTCTCTATGAAAGGTAGAACTCATTCTGTGGCAAGTAACTGAAGACTCCCAAACTGACTTAACACAAAAGGGAATACAATGGCTCATAGAAATGAAAAGTTTCTGGGTGGGAAAGGCTTCAAGTACAGCATGATGAAGAAACTCAACTGGCAAACTCAATCCCAGGTAAACCTAATTTTTACCCACATTACACTTGAATTCCTGAAGCCAAACATGAGTGGAGAAAAACACAGGATCTTGCTGACAGGTCTCTCTTAATTATGATGACTTCTAGCTTCAAGTGGTCCTTAATGTTGGTTGGTGATCCAGCCATGTTTCTCTACTCCATTTGATCTCCCACGAGCCTGTAAAACTATTTCACAATGTTTCCTTTCTCCTCATCCATCCACTCCCTCTTCCCCACCTCAGTCTCTGTTGATGATGTTGTCTTCCATCTCACTGAGAAAATGGCAGGTATCAGAAGAGAACATTCATCTGTTCTGTATTTATCAGACCAATGTGTGTGCCCCACCAACTCTTGCTTTCCTTCTGTATGACCTGACCTAAAACTAGCCCCTCTATCCCTGCACTGTCTCCATCGCTTCTTGGGTACCTATGGGCATTGCTTCAGCATTTGTCCTCTCTCTTTCCTAGAGCATCTGTTTTCCTTCTCTGCTAGATCATTGCCAACCAACATACAAATATGATATAATTTTCTCTATCTTAAAGAAAATGAACTTCATGAATGCACATTGCCTTCAGGCACGACCTCATTTGTCTGCTTTTTTTTGTGCTGTTTTGTTTTTCTGTTATTTTCACTGCAAAACTTCTGTAAAATATTGACTTATATACAGTGTGTCTCCACTTCCTCCTCTAACAGACTATCAAAACTTTCCTTCCCGAGGCCGTCTCCTTTGTGGTTATTTTTCAGGCCTTAATTTACTCAGCTTATTAATAATATTTGACATGGGGGACATACTTTCCTTCTTAAAACCCAATCTTCATTTCTCTTCTGGGACAGCTCCCTGGTTACTCCTTTTCAATCTCATTTACTGGTTTCAGCTCATCTCCCTGATGCCAAATGTTGAATTTACCCAGCTCTGAGTTTTCACTCCTCTTCTTTAACGACCTGGGTGATATCCAAGACATACTATTTATGTATTGATAGCTTTCAAATTGTTTTTTTTTTTTCCATCCCAGAACTCTTCCCTAAGCTTTAGACTCATACAGACTCTTCTTAGATGTCTGGTATCTAACCCTAACCACGCTAACCCTAACATGTTATACTTAAAATGATAACCAAATTTATCATCTCTTCCCACGGCTTCCCTACCCCATCATATCTCTCTAGAGAAGTTTCCCATCTCAGTATAGAGAAGATGCACCATTCCAGTTGTACAGGCCAAAAAAGCCATGGGGTCACATGCAACATCTCCTCTCTGCTCCCCCAAAACTCACCTCTCGTCTGTCTACAAATCCTGTTGGCTCTAACTTCAAAACACAGTCAAATATGGTTGGAATCTAAAACCCCACTGCCACTGTGCCACCCTGACGCAAGCTACAACTGTCACCTGGCTGTTGCAGGAGCCTCCTAACTGACCTCCTTATTTTTATCCTTGTTCCTCTACAGTCTGTTCTTAATTCAGAAACCAGAGTCCTGATAAACCTAAGATCTGCTGGGTTACTTCTCTGCTCAAACCTCTTTAAGGCTTTCCTCAGTCCATCATAGTGGAAGCCAGAATAGTCAAGGAGACCTAAGATCTGGCCTCTGTGAGCTCATCTCTTCTTCCTCCCCTCGCTTGTGCTGCTCCAGCCTTGTGAGGCCACCTTTCTCTTCCTTGGACCTTTCAAGCACACTCCTCCCTGCAGCTTTGCTGTTCCCTCTGCCTCAAGTATTCTTATGCCCCAAATACTCCCTTCCTACTCAACTAGCTAATTCTTTCCACACTCCCAAGGGACTCTTCCAACTCCCTTTTGTCCTTTACATACCTTTTTTTTTGGTAACACTTAACCATCACTCATTTTCCATCTTACTAAACTAGGATGTAAGCTTGCTGAGCACAGAACTTGGTTTTCTACACTAGTTTTGTTTTCTGGTGTATCTCCAGTGCCTAAGACAGTGCCAACAGCAAAGTTTTAAGACAACAATTTTAGGTATGACCTAAAGAATCTTGATTTCACTATCTGCAGTATTATCTGGTCAAAAAATGGATACATTTAGACTCTCTAATGTTATGTGGAAAATGGAATCAAGTTTATTTTATAATTTAAAAATTAGTATAATTGTAGTTTGGGGGAATATCAAAAGCCCAATATTCATCTCTCAAGTATGTTTATACTCTTGCTTAAAGAGGAGTATTATTCCAATGTAGGGAAAACTGGAAACAATGAAAATGAACAACAGTGGGGTTGGGGTTGCCTCCATTCTTTGGTACATTTGTATAATGGTGTACTAGGGCAGCTTTTACAGACTATGCTATAATGTTTAGTGGCTTCATATTCATCCATAATTGATTTAAGTAAGCCAGCCATTCTAATGTATAGTTGATACTTTGTATGCAATAGTAACGGACATCCCTATACACACACTTTTTTGGCATTTGCCCGATCATTCCCATGGTATTAATTCCTAGTGTTTTTGCTCAAATTAGATTCAGGTTTTTAAAAACTATATTATTAGTCAGAACTTTTTTCCTGTGATTTTTTTTTGGGGGGTAGGATTTAGCAATTCTTTACTTAGAGAACTTAGTATTTTACTGTTACAAATGGTACTTCAGTGAACACTCATGTTGACAAATCATTGTCTCCAACTGTGCTTATTTCCATAGGTTACATTCGTAGATGCTGAATCACTTAATAAAAGAGAAAACACGTATCTCAAGTCCTAACATGGTCACTTTATACATCTTACAAAATTGCCTTATAAGAAAAGAATTTCAGTTTATCTTTCCTCAGAATTGTATAATGGTGTTTGTTTCATTTCAACGTTACAAAAAAAATGTTATCTTTACAAAAAATGTTTTTAAGAAGGTATTATAGCTTCCAAAAATCTTTACCCAAATTGAATAGGCTATGCACCTACACAATTTCTAGTATAGTTCGTTCTGCTATAATGCTCGTTTTGAAAATGTGAACTTGTTGCAAGGTAATCAGTATATTAGGGAACAATTAGAGTATAATGCACATTTTCCATTTTCTATATGTGATTTTATCTGCAAGAAATAATAGGTGACTAGAGAAAACTGTGCCCAGCTGAGCCAAACCAGGCAGGAATCCAGAGCTCAGACATCTACTAGCTACCCTAGTTTACCACATGTGTTTATGAGCCTCACCTATCCATAGCTGATTTTACAACTTGCTGTCTGATTTCAGATAACATTTCTTTTACCACTTCACTATAACATGGTCATTTTTTAGGAACACATATGTCTCATTATAGCAAAACTGTGTGTGAATTCAACATACATCAAAGGTATGTCTACACAGGTGTTATTTGTGTTTGTTTGTTAATAGCCTACAGAAGTAATATTCTATTTTAGAAGCTTTCTGAATCACTGGTAAAGGCACTGGTGGATCTGTTACTAAGTATGTGTCCCTAGCCCCCCTATCTGCTCCTTAACTGTGTGTGGAGAAGGCAAACTTGAGACAGCAGAAATTGAAATGGAAAAGGAAGTATTCAGAACATTTGGTGCAAGCAATATTGGAACTGAATATCTCTGTTCGAAAAATATGCTGTAGCATCTGGGAGATGAGTTCTTTCAAGTATTGCTTCCCATCTTGGGTACACTTGAATCCTTTAGCTTTTCAGAAAGAAAGTTTAGTCCAAACTTGATATGCATTTTCAAGGAGGATTTTTCAAGCAAACAGTAGAGCAGGGTCCTTATCAATCCTTCAGGACTCAGCAAACATTTAGTTATTTGTTTCATCAGTTTCAAGCAGGAGAGCTGACATTCTGTTTAGACAGAGTAAATGATTTGGGGGACATTAGAAAAGACCCCTTACTCAAAGAAGCATTGCCAACTCAACCAATGATGCCTAAATTGTTCCGTGCTACAGTAAGAGATGAAACTTCAAGTGTAGCCATCCCTGGATTTGCATTCTAATTTAGATTCAGTTGCAAATGGCATCAAGTACAGCTAGGAACATTTTGAGGATAAGAGAACTGACAATGAGTAGTTGAAGAAGAAAGGTGATAAGGAATCAATTGAAAGTGAGCATACGTACAAAAAGAAACAACACGTACTTCCCATGTAACTGATATATCACCTACTTGATATATTTTAATATATGTAAATATATATTTATGTATAATATAATACATTAATATACATTTAAGGGACTTCCCTGGCGGTCCAGTGGTTAAGACTTCGCCTTCCAATGCAGGGGGTGCGGGTTCAATCCCTGGTCGGGGAGCTAAGATCCCACATGCCTCACGGCCAAAAAACCAAAAAACATAAAATCAGAAGCAATATTGTAACAAATTCAATAAAGACTTTAAAAATGATCCACATCAAAAAAATCTTTTAAGTATATATATATATATATATATATTTAATATATAATATACTTAATATATTGCCTACTTAACTGCCCTTTTAATAAGTCACTATATGTGTGTGTCGGGGCAGGGGAGTACCAGTAAAACAAAACTAAACTAAACTAAAACCTGACATGGTTTTGTTGTTTACAGTCATGAACAGTATTTACACAGCCTTGTTCTGTTACCATGTTACATCTTTTCCTCCTGGTCTCTTAAGAGTTTTTATCATAAATTTTGAGTAGAAGATTACAGGAAGGTGTTACTTAAGAGGCTGAACTCTTAAAAATTTACCAGATCTGGAGGAATGAAACCACACTGGTATGGAAATTACAATGAATAGGTAACAACAAATGTAACCTCTGATAAGGTAAGAAAACCACATGGTGCTATTTGAAAGCACAACCTTTGAAGTCAAGCAGAGCTGGGCTTTATCCTGACCCTCCACTTATGGGTTCACAATATGGAGGAGACCATTTAGCCATCATGAGTCTCGTTTGCTTCATCTGTAAAATTAGAACTGATGAGAACGCTTGAAAGGATGTTTTAAAAGATTCAATGAGAGAAAGTTGTGTGAAAATATTCTATATTATCTGTCACTTGGAAAGTAGGGGACATGAAGGCTAACAAAAACTAAAAAGAAACAAAGGAAAATGCCTTATGTCAGAGTTCTACTTTGGGAAACAGATCTATCTCCAGAGATGGTCAGGTTATGCAATCCCAAAGCAAAAACAAACAAATATATGAGATCATTGTTAACATTTAATGCTACTATCTTTTGATTCATGCACGTACTTGTCAACAAATATTTGAGTGACTCTAAGGCATGAAGCTAGGTGCCAGGGATAAAGCAAAGTACAAGACCAGTCCCTGTTCTCCATGTTCTCATTTGTAAAGTTAAGAAATTGGGACAAATAATCAATTAGTTCTCTTTCATTTTTGATATTTTAGGATTTGATTATTACTGGTATTAGTAATATGTATATATAATTGCTATTGTCTTAGCTTGGGCTGCTGTAACAAAATATCGTAGACTGGGTGGCTTAAACAACAGACATTCATTTCTCATATTTTTGGAGGCTGGGAAGTTTAAGATTAAGATGCCAGCAGATTTGGTTCTTGGTGAGGGCCTCTTCTTAGCTGGCAGCTAGCCACCATCTTGCTGTGTTCTCATGTGACCTCTTCTTTGTGTATGATCTCTCTGTCTTCCACTTCTTATAAGGGCATGAATCCCATCATGAGCATTCCATTCTCAGTGTCCTATTCTCATGACCTAATCTAAAGCTAATTACCTCCCAAAGTAATTACCTTCCAGTTCTAAATACCATCACTTTGGAGGTTAGGGCTTCGACCCGTGAATATGGGGGGAGCATAAACCTTTAGCCCATAACATCTATACAATTCTGTTATTGGGACAGAAGTTTTATAGGATTCTCTCTTATCCTTGAGGTAACCTTTATTTGATAGTTATTAGTATGCTCACTTTACAGATAGACGCGGAGACTAAGAGAGGTGAAATTAATTGACCCAAAGTCCCATAACCACGGAGCGGCAAGGGCAGAATTCTAGACTAGAAGTGGACTAGATCTATATCCTTTATAGAGCCCATCAATCAGTCAGTCAATCAAATCAGCATTTATTCAGCATTCATTGTGTTTTAGGATATATAGTAAGTAATAACTAGACAGAGTTCTCTCCTCAGAGTACTCCCAGCCTACATTTCTACTCTACCTAAAGTTCAGGTTTATTTAAAAAGCAAAAACAAACAAAAAGTGGCTCCTTCTTGTCTAACTTGTGACTTGACTTGTAGCTTGGTGGATTTATTTTTCTTTCCACAATACAGAAATCTTGTTTCAGCTTTATGCACATGAAAACAGAAGGTTCAGATTGCAGGTTGCACTTTTGTTATAGGCATGTCAGTAGGTATAACAGGATACAAGGGCACGTATATGGCCATAGAATATAGATGTTTGAGGTGTAGAGATATATGTCACAAAGTAAAGACTTGTGTTGGTTTATGTGACTGCTTTCATTTGGCATATAAACAGGAATTATATGTATATACAAGAACAAACATGAGATACATATGAATGACAAGTATGAAAATCTGCCAAGTACTTTTTAGAAGCTTCTGAGAAGCATATATATATACATATATATATATATTTATATATATATTATATATATAATTTTAATCAGAATCAGTGGATGGATTATAAGTTTTCTAACCAGTTTGCTTGTAATTGATGAGTCGTATGTTAAGCTATGCAACTACTTCTGCAAATGAGAAGGAATAGAAGGGATTCTGTAAAGTTCGAAACATTACATAAAATATTTCCTTGAGCTTTTCTTTCCAACCGTTTCCCAAAGAGCCTTTGGGTGTAAGAAGGTTTCACTACGAAATGCATGGTCAAAAATGCAAGAACTTCTGAGTTAGCCTTACATTTTGACTGTTGTATTTGGTGAGCTTTAGGAGGGGAATGAAGTGTTTCCCTGAGGTTTGAAGAGTGTTAGTCACGGGAGAGGAAGTTTAGGGTTAAACACTGTTCTATGCCAGCACTGATTGCCAGACCGCAAGTGATAAAGGTAGCAATACATCCCTTATCACACACACACATGTGCACTCACACACACATGTGCACACATGCATACATATATGTGTTTATGATATTCAGGGTCCTCTAAAGTGCAAGGCCAGGGCAGGGTTTTAAAAGTGGAATTCTTCAAAAGTGCCAGGATAATCACTGGAATCAGAAAGAAATTCTTCTTCCTTCTGGTCTCAAACCTAGAGCCAGAAGACATTTGTTGAACAGCTGCTTTCCCAGGGCTGGTGATCCCCAGTTTTATATACAGCAAATGATTTTGTTCTTATTGTTTATGTACTGATTTTTAAATATAATTCCATTTACAAAAAATAAATAAAAATAGAATTGGGATTCTTAGCAGTCAACAAAAATTCCTAGATTTCTTTTGATATAAACTTGTGTTAAACGTGTAGTAGGTTTTGCTGTTTTTAATCTAATGCATGCTTTTATCATTTGCCCTCAATACACTGCATTTTAAAATTTGATACCAATTCTTCCTAACTAAAATGAACTTTCTGGGTTCTGAATTTTTTAACCCAATATACCACTATGAATTACACACACATTTTGTAAGCATTCCTTTTTGCTTTTAACTATCAGGCGAAATGTTTAAAAAGACCATTTTCGTTTACTGTGCAAGAAGTCATTCAGGTTTACAAATGGATTATCTGTGTGGTGAGATTTTATAAATCCTAACACACATGCACATGTGGGAGAGCACACACACACACACACACACACACACACACACACCTTCTCCATGGTTTCTGAAATCCATGTTTGTAAAGCAGTGAAATTACCATGGAGCTTGGTCTTATCTGTAGGGGAATAGCTAAGGTCTCATGAGGCCAAAATGCAGGAATGAAAAAGGCAGATGAAATCTGAAAGTTGGAATGTAATCAATGCTGGAAGTACTCTTACACCAAGTAATCTTAAAAGCCATATGTAAGTGTTAGTATGAAAGGAATACTGTCATTTTACAGCAAGACATTGAACTAATTACCTTTGACCTGTCTTTGAGTCACTTTCTCAAGTGACTCAAAGATGCTTGAGATACTTATGTTGGTATTTATTGTTTTAAGCAATGCATTGATGCTATTCAAATATTATTTTAATGGTTGAATAAAAAGCAAATTGACAACTTACTTTCCCTCTTCTTTTCTAAATCAACTTGTTGTAAACTGTTCATGTTGAAGAGCATTGGACCAGCTAAATATACTAACAGGTTAGACTCACCAGAATTTTAAAGCGGGGGTGATAAAAAAGGGCTTGGGGATAATTTACTTTCTTTGTTTTAGTAGCAGAGAATGTTCTCGTGAAGCTTCGAGTTAATATAGAAGCTCATTATATACAGTGGCATTGATACTGACCAGGGTTCTTGACCTTCCCCAAACAATAGAACTTGATAAGAGACCAGACAAGAAATTCAGGCAAGGCTTTACTGGGGCCCCTATTGTAGCAGTGGGAGTGAAAACAAATAACATGTTCCCTAGCTCACTCCCCTAGGGGGTGTGGGATGGTTCCTTATATGTGGTGAGGGAAGGGGTGTGTCCCGCGGTCGAGCTGGAGGGGTGACTTAGGTGATCTCCCCACCCCTTTGGTGGTGTTGAGTGCAGGCGGATGTGCAGTACCCTGCTTTCGCTCCCAACACCCTGTCTTTGCTCCTGGCTCTTCAGAAGTGGCAATTGGATTTTTTTTTGGGGGGGGTCTTTTTATATCTTCTTGTCCAGACTTTGCCCTAACTGCCCATGCACAGTTGTTTTTAGTCCCTTATAGTTTCCTTGTATTCTGTTGCTCGAGGAGAGGTTTGTCCAGGTGCGCGTACTGCAGTAAAGGGTCCCAGCCTGTCTCAGCATTATTTTCCTTGAAGGTATTAAAGGGTTGGAGAGAAACATCATCACCATCCCCTCCCCAGCAACTGGTGAAGAGATTCCAAAGAACCTGAATGATTGGATTCCAATTTAACCTTCTAAGTTTTCAAGTAAGGAACTGAAGTCAAGAAAAGTTCAGTTACTTGCTTGGTGTCCATAATCTGACCTTTAGTAGAGCCAGAATCAGGGTTGTTCCTGATTCTCCTTTTTCTCATACAGTGGTTTTCCCCAGATCGTCCTGTATATAGGAAATATATAGGAAATATATCATCCTTCACCAAATTTGATATACCTCCACGTGATTTCCCTTAAGGGTTTATGTACTCTTGTCACCAGCAACAAGAGTTTCTCTGAAGTTCTTCCAAGACCCAGTGAAGAAGTAGGATAAAAGGAAAAGAAAAGAAGGATAAATATGTTTACTTGCTATTTACATCATGTGTATTATTTATACACGGTCTTGGATTTCCAGTGGGTTCTATTATTTAAAACTGTCATAGTGAGCCCTCCCAGAAGGTAAATGTTTAATTAATATCTTTTTTAATCATTGAAATGTTTTTAAAATACAAAAAAAGAAAGAAGATATATCCATACTTCCATAATCACTGTACATCTTAGAATATTTACTTCTAGAGTCTTTTAAACATTGTTTTAGAAGAATCACTCTATAATTTTGTGAAAATAACCCACGTGATTTAAAAATCATCCCAAATCTCAGTATTCCATACATCCTTCTACGTATATAAATAGTTGGATACTTAGGTAGAAATATGTTTATAACAATGTGATGCAGCTACAGATACTGTTTTTTAAAGTTCATGTTTTATTTAAAGGCGTAATTGATTAAATTCCTGCTGTGAAAGATAGCACCTAGGGATTAGCATGAGGGGGTAGCAATCTTATCCATCCTCTCATTCCCCCACCTTCTGATTTTGGTAGTTATGGTATTAGTTGTATCCTTTTCACGTTTATGACAATTGACTTATCTTCAGTAAACATTATTTCCACTGTGTTTACTTTTATTTCTGTATAGAGTTATATTCAATATTCATCACCAGTCATTTTATCACAATGCCTATCTTTTCATTTTGATGGTACTCTTCTTAATTGCCTGGATTTTGTTGTCAGACTTACTTTAGCAAGTGCTATGTTTTCTGAGCACTTTCATAATTTAGACTATGGCTTTGTAAATAAACAACTGTATATAATATTCTTGGGTAATATTGCTTCATTATCTTCTAACATTGGATATTACTATATGGGAATCTGATTCCCCCTCATTCCTTGTAGATGTGTTTTGATCTGTTGAATGTTCAAATAATTATTTATCCTCCAGATTCAATATTTCAAATAAGATATGTCTTACTATTGAGAATTATGCATTCAATTTCCCAGGAAAATGGGATAATCTTTCAATCTAAAAATTCAGATTTATTTTTTAGGGAAAATTTCCTATTATTTTATCTTTGAATATATCTTCTGTTCCATTTGTGAGTTTGCTACATCAGAATGCCAGTTATCTCAATATTAAATCATCTTTGCTTGGCCTCTTTCTATACAAGCTTTTCCTAATTACTTTAGTCTCTTTGCCTTTTTCATCTGCATTCACTGCATTTATCTCATTTCCAACACATCGGTAATTTGGTTTTTAGTGGTGTCTGTTACTTGTACTTTCTAATTTATATATTGGCTCTCTAATGATGTTGTTTTGCCCCTTGATTTGTTTCCTTAGGTCCGCTACCTTCCTTTTCATTTCATTCTGTTGTTTTTCATCTAGTCTTTGACCTCTAGTGTTGTTGAATTTATTTTCATAATAAGTAAATCCATTGTGTGAAACAACTTAAGAAATTTATTTCTGCTTCTCCGCTTAGATTTTCTTCTGGGTTGAGTGTTTTGTTTCTCTCTCTTCCTCCCGCCACTTTTCCCTCCCTGCCCCACCCTCTCTCTCTCTCTCATTATGGTTGCCGATAATATATTTCCATATTTCCCATGTGTGCCATTTATCTTGCTCATGTGTGGGTGACTCTGTCCAGACACTGTGCCAGTATAGCAGAAGTTACTTCTAGACTTATTTACCACGCTGCCTGAGACCCCTTGGGGTCCAGTTTGTAGTGCTGGATATTTCAGGTTTTATTAATTATTTAATAACCAGCAGGAATGGTCAGGGAGTGAGTTCAGTTGAGGCAACATTCGGCCTCTTTGAGAGCACCCAGCTTCGTTGGCTGGTTCCGTATCCTATTCCCTTCTGTAGGGGAGGGGCTGGTCCTCAGGTTGATAGCCACTGCAGCTTCTCCTCAATCAGAAAAGGAAGGAAAAACATAGGATTCTCCATAGGTTTCACATTGATTCAATTTTGGAGGTATTACTGAGAATTCTTAGGCTTTTCCTCAAAGTCCAGGGCGGTTTCTGGTGTTTAAGGACAGATAAGGAACTAAATCCTGCTCTGACTTTCTCCTCTATTCCAGAAACATCTATTTTGATTTTTTTGTTTGTTTGTTTGCAATTGACTGCTTTCTTTTCTTTGGTTGCTATGGTTGGCGTGTGTGTGTGTGTGTGTGTGTGTGTGTGTACGTGCCCATGTGCGCGTGTGTGCTGGGACTTTTGACTTCATTGGGTATTGGGGGAGGGAAATTAGTTGTGTGTTAGAATTCATCATCGTCTCAGTTAAATGTTGTGTTGGAAGATTCCCTCATAGAATATCTACTACTAACAAAAAACTCGAAAAACAAAGTTTTCACTATAATTTACTGTAACTCTTCAATGTCCACTTAAAAATACACAGAAATTGCTCTCATGCATGACAGAAACATTTTTTCTAGCTGTTTAGAATATCCACATCTTTTACTCTCAAATAACAAGAGGGCATGCTAGAAAACATTTGACTGAGGGAAAAATGATAACTCTTAAAAATTTCTGTCAGTATGCAGTGTTAGGAACTAGATAACTTATTCTAAATATTTATTATTTTTGTCATAACCCACGTGAGTTAATGTTTTTATCTTGTTTTTCTTAAAATGTTTTCATTTTCTTCACAGCTAAAGTTGAAAATTGGATAAGAAAGATGTTTATAAATTGTATCTGTATGGATATATCATTTGCATGTCTTTGTGTATACATAACATTTTAAATATAGGTATTCTGTGTGATTTTACAGTTTACATAGGATTACATGGGAGCACAGATATGTATATAAATATATAGAAATAAATGTATTTAATATATGTGTGTTTATATATACATATACATATGCATACATACACACACACAGATTTAATTGTTGGAGAGTTGCCAACATCTACTGAAGGACACTGATAGCACACAAATTAAGTTTCCGAAGACATGGTGATAACTTAAGTAAGCATATAGGATTAGGGCCTTGAGATTAATCCTCCTATCATTTTTATCATTGGTTTGAGCCTTAGAACATCATTCTCCCTGTTTGGTCCTAAGCTCTACAGTTAAAGAGAGAAATGGAAAACTCAGTCTGGATTTAGAGAGAAGCAATCCTGATTACAGAAGCAGCGGAAACTGAGGAAGAGTAATGGGATTATTTGTCTGGATAAAGAAAATTGTGGCAAGAAGTCTAAAATAGTTTCTAAGGTCTAAATAGTTTCTATTTAAAAAATAAAAAATAAAATAACCTAAACACAACTCCAAAGTAAAGGTTGAAGGTCAGATGTTCTTCATCCCCACAGCACATAGACTAGAATTTTTAGATAGGAGCACAAATTTTTTGGCATAATGGGGTAAGAGATAAATTAAAAGGTCTCAATTTTTATTTCTCTAAGATGATTAAAATATCCTCTTTGCCAGCTATAGCAGAATAGCTTATAGTTTGATGCTTCTAATATTCTATTGTTGTCATTAGCATTGACTTTAGAAGAAAAGTATATCCTTATTCTTAAATGTTGTTCCTCATCTAGCTTTTCCATAGCTATTACCTGTTTGCAGCCAGAAAGTGGCAATGCCAAAGCATTGGCCTATGAAGACTAAACCACATCCATGCCTGTTTATCTAATAAGTATTTATTAGCACCCATCCCATGTTTAGTCTTGGGGACAGAAAGTGAAGTAAGGTAGCCCCTGTCCTTAAGAAATTAAAAGCTTGGTGGATTTGCATCCAGATGGATGCTACAAGGGGATGAATTGTTGTTGCTTCATCATCTTTTCTGAAATGTAGTTTTCAATAATGATATATTTACTTCTGCTTGAGAAAAAAAATATATAATTAAATATACCACTTAGGCTCACACATATGTCAGGGAAAAAGGTAATGTACATTCTGGAAGTTAAGAGGACCCAAACACCCCCTGCCCCCGGAAATTGAAACACTTTTTTGAATAGAAAATGCTAAGAATAAAAGCCATAGCTTAATAGTCATTTTTCTAGAACAATGGGAGCCCCAGTCAATATTATTAATTAGAACAAAACTAAAATGAGATCTTATTTCCAATGTGGGATACATTCTAGTCACTTAAGGCTAGAACCCAACTTACCCCAACCTAAATTTTTTAAGAGAGTACAGACAGGTATGTGTGAGAGACAACTTAGAGAGTGAAATGCAAATCTCAGCACCCAGTCCTATGGGGGAGGACAGATGTGTAGGTAGGAAGGAACAAACTAGAGAAAAATATTCAGCAGATTTCAAGTCACTAGTCACATAAGAAAAGGCCTGGAGAGAAGTGTCGGATTGGGCAGAAATATATCACACAGCTCCTTGTTAAATAAAGGAGAAGGAAGGTTATTCATTTAAAGATCAAGTTAGCTGAAAGAGTTACTTTGGCACCAGAAGTTGGTGCAGGAAGAATTGAAACTATGGGATCAGAGAGCTATTTCTAACCTATAAATTGAATGTCCATTAGAAACCTTATTCCATAAAAGTAGGATTTCGTTGAGGTACATTTAACATGGAAGCCTGAATTGATAAAAAAGTATTTTCCCCCTGTGCTATGTCATCTCTAAACCTACATTCAACACCAGATGGCTTCCTTTGTAGTCATCTGAATGTGACTACATATCAAACTATGGCTCCTTAAGGTGAAATTATCTGACTGTACTTGAAAGAACTCAATTTATTTTGGATATAGAGTTAACCCAGTTTGGCAGCAAACGTATTTTAGATTTTTGATCTGGTCAGAATCTTCAGGTATTTGCATTTAAGAGAAGACCAACGGGTTTATGTCCATTATTTCAACAACAAATTAATTCCAAAAGGCCTGGAGAGATAGAAGTGTTTTGCTCAGGGACACTAGCTGGTTTTCCAGTGTTCTCAGGATAAAAATGTAGCCCATCAAGGCTCATGGTAATTTCTATTGTCTTCCTAACAAAATCTCACTAATCTGAATTTTTCCTTGATGTTTATCATTCCCATGATGTTTATCATGTTTATCATTCACCAGTTGTGTGTTCTGCCTAGTGTTCATTTAAACCACCTGCATTCCTTTCAAGTTTCATTCTTGCAGTTTCAAAGAGCTGTAGTAAATTTTTAGGATGTATCGAATCTTCTCAATGTCAAGGTAATACAGAGTGTTAATTATGTGTCCTAGAGCAGTATTTTAGAATTGACCCACATTTATTTGTACCTAAATAACTGGAAAAGAATAGATAAGTGTTACTAAAAATACTTGTGAGGCATCTTTTATGTGAAATAAAACCTTTAATACTATTTAGATTGTTGGTGATGACTTGGTTTGGGGCTGAAATTACCGAATAAAATTTACCCCACAGAATGCAAATGATTAGTCACGGCATAGAAACTCATTTATAAAATATTTAATTTAGAGAAAACTTTTATTCAAATTTAAGGTTTAATTGTACAATTCTAATGATTGCAGTGTAGAGGGATCTCTCATCTATTAGTCATTTCTAAATATGGTAGCATTTTCTAGAACAGACATATTTTTCCCATCTTTCTGTTGTAGTCACTATTTCTTCTTCCCTCAACCCCTAAGTTATAAAAATTCTCTATATATGTACTCTAAGTACTTAAGAAGACCCTGAGAAACCAAGATCTAATGAAAATGTGGTAATTTATTTCTGGTCATGAATTTTATTCTATCTAAAGAAGGAAAGTATAACAAAATCAATATCTTGCCTGAAATTGCTGTAGCATCATACGTGTATGTTAAGCAGTTCTCTGAAATGCACTAAAACTGTGTGAATGGAACGATTTGATAAGCTTGAAAATTCATGGCACTTCATTTTTATTAGTCATTAAGAAATTGTTGCCCCCCAAATAGTTTAAAGTAGTGAATTATTCCTTCCATGAGAGTGGAAAGGAAGGAGAACTATGTTAATATTCAAAGGGAATTAAAAGAAAAAGCATATGCTTCAGGCCCCATCTTTATAGTCTGGTTAGTAAATAATGATGTAGGTGAAAAATATCTAACAATAATAAGTGGTATAAAAATTGAGCACAGAGAGAGAGAGCACTGCAAGAAGCAGGAAAACCCATCATCGGCTTCATGAAAGACAACATTTCATGGAAGAAGGAGTGTGTGAGTTCCCTCTTCATGATCAGAAAAATGCTAAAGAAACATGTCCACAACCATCGATAAGTCATGTTCACTCATTAGTCCCAGTTTATATTTGTGTTGAGAATCTAGTACCCCAGAGCAGTGAAAGGTATACCTAGGTCCTAAATTCTAGGAAGCAATCCTAAAATAGGATGAATAAATCCTAGTCTGCTCATCACAAGAAAAGAGAAAGAGAGAGGAGTAGCATAGGAATAGGAAGGATTAAGAGTGTAGAAGAGGAAAGCAGGAAGAGAAGAGAATACTAAACCTCCTTCTCTCTGTATAAATATATACACACATATGTATATGTTTATGTATGATATATGTTTATGTATATTTATATTACTTATATGCATATCTATTTAAAGTTTAGTCTCAACCCCATAAATTAATTTCAAGATCCACTTATGGAAGTCATCTGAATTTTGAAAACTCTGATGTGGGCACAGATGATTCCAGGAAATCTGATGAACATGAACACCAGGGCTTAGCAGACTCAGACAGTTTTCATGGCACCAGGAAAGAAGGACTTAAAGGGAGAGGCAGAATAGACAACGTGATGTTATTTTTTTTTAACAGCTCTAACTGCTTAATTTCTATTATCACTGAGGCTTTGGGAATATTTTTGAGTTATCCTTCCATCAGAATTTTTTGGTGGCAAAATAATTTTCCATCGGAATTTTCCAGAGGTAGAACTATTACAAAATAGTTCAGGATGTAGGCAGTGGAGTCAGCCTGTCTATGTGGTTTGGAGAAGCTGCTTACACACCACAGTCTCTTCATTTCTAGAATGGGGGTAAAAGAGCCTGCTTCAAAGAGTTCTGGTGTGAATAATAAAGTGCTTAGGCTAATAAATGGTACAGTCAGCTCTCAATAAATACTGGCTATTGGCTGGTAAATAAATACTTGATCAAAATCTGTGATAAAATTGACAACAGAATCCAAAAGAGACAATAAATGTATCTGCTCAGAGGCACTCAAGAAATATTTCTGATGTTGGTTCATTCTCAGTGAATTTGGTGAAAGAATAAATAAAGTCTAATATTACTATAAATTGTAAATAATTAATCTTAGCCCTATATACAGTGGTGACACATTCTCTGTAGAAAAGCTCTCAGACACATTTTTTCCATATCTTTAATCTGTGAATATTAATGAATCCCAGCCAAGTCATCTAAACCAAGTTGCCCCTGTGAAAGATTCAAGAATTTAAAAATTGTTTGGTACTAGAGGCCCAAATATTTAGTTAAAAATAGGAAGATAAGACAGGGAAGGGGAGAGAGGGAGGGACAGAGAGAGAGAGAGAGAGAGAAAGAGGAGAGGAGAGGAGCGGGGAGGGGAGAGATCTGACTTCCAAGATCATTCAGTAGAAGAACTAGGACTTGAATCCTGGGTGCCTTCCACTGGCTCTTCGATTTTTCTAGAAGGCAATGACCATCAAAGATTACAAATTCACTTTGACTTCAAGGGAAAGTTTTGCTGATGGTGGTTGGAAAGAGCAAAGTATGGTGGTTACTCAAAGAAGCAAAAATTAGCACACCTTACCCACTGAGCATAACAACAGCAAAGACAAAAATTATAATCTGTCCTTAAAAATGTCTATGAAAAATACATATTTATTTCCAAGGTGAAAAGGGGATCAAGGCTTCTACTTCCCTGTGAATTTAACCTGGATTTCAGACAATATAAATATTCAAGTTTCACATCATTTTAAGGTTCCCAGTGGAAGAAAATGACAATCACTTAAAAACATTTTTTTCTTTATTGTAGTATAGTTGATTTAACAATGTTGTGTTAGTTTCTACTGTACAGCAAAGTGAGTCAGTTTTACATACACATATATCCACTCTTTTTTGGATTCCCATATAGGTCATTACAGAGTATTGAATAGAGTTCCCTGTGCTATACAGTAGGTTCTTATTAGTTATCTATTTTATATATAGTAGAGTGTGTATGTCAGTCCCAATCTCCCAATTTATCCCTTCCAACATCACTTTTTAAAATGTTCCTTTCCTACACAGTGCTTTGAGGCACCAGGTCTGAGAGATTCACTGGCGAAGGTGTGTTATATTTGTAATTTCCTTTCAATTGCAAATTTCCATCATAGAGTAATGAGTATTATGGTAATTAAGACATTAAATTAGTGTATCATGTACCCTGCTGAGAAAATAGTAATATAGTATAGCAATGCACTAGAGTAGATTATTGCTAGGACAATAGGCATGTGTCCACAGTAAAGATGATGGTCATTTTTAGTGCCCTATCACCACAGCCAGTTTCAATAGGAACGAGTCCGTCACATTAACTAAATCCTAATGAAACTCTAGAATTACACAGACACTAAGCGTTCATGTCTTATACACTGGGTTGTGTCAGTCATATGAGCTCCCCTTTATTTGCTTTATCAGCATAGTTTCCATAGCTTTATGGACTTTCCAGTGTCCTTTATGTAGGTCAATTAGGTACAAACACTTATTCAGAATGTTTATTATATGCATTTTTAAAATTTTTATTTATTTATTTTTGTTTATTATATGCAAAGGTTGTTGTTTTTTACATTCTTTGTGGCAAGACACCATTAACACAACAACACACTGTTTAACTGCATTTGGCGGGGGGCAGGGGGGGCAGAGGGAGTTTATCATGTCCTACAGTAGTTCCTATAAAGTAAACTAAGGGCTTAGGGGAATTATTTGAATTACAAACATTTTCAATATTTGTTTCGAAATCAGAGAAGATGTTAGCATGCAAGTTCACATCCCCACCCACTCACTTTTAATTTTTCTGTCTTTACAGTTCCACCATGGTTTTTAAATCACCCTTCCAACCTCTATGCCTATGAAAGCATGGATATTGAGTTTGAATGTGCAGTCTCTGGGAAGCCTGTGCCCACTGTGAATTGGATGAAGAATGGAGATGTGGTCATTCCTAGTGATTATTTTCAGATAGTGGTAACTATCTTTTTTCATATTCACGTTACAATCCCATTCATTGTCTACTCTGTTTTCAGTTGCTTTTCTTTCTTGGGAACAACATTCCTATTGGGAATGTTTATGATGTATGAAGAAAATTGTTCCAATAAAGCAAATCATTTTTTAGACTTGGAATTTTTGAGCTAAAAAAGAGTCATTAAACAGTCCAGCCCCCTTGTTTTACAGACACGGTTTTAAACAAATGAAGAAAAAATGGGGGGCCTAAGACCAGTGCTTTCTAAATATTCTCATTGGTGGTTCTTGAAAAAACAGAGTTTAGAATCTAGTTCTAGACTGTATGAATCCAAGAATCTCTTACTTCTTTAAATTTGGCCCATTATAATAAAGTTTCAAGTAAGATGCGCTACTTATGAATATGGTAGTCTTACTTTGGTAATTAGGATGGTCACTCTTTGCTCCTTTGCTGCTCTTCCAGATAGGCCAGCTGATCCTCCATGAGCAGTAGAAAAGGGCAGTGATGATGGTGATAGTGACAATGGTGGTGGCAGTGGTGGAGAGGATTTGAAGACCCAGAGTTCACATCCTCTGCAGTTCTAAACTTTGGAAAGAATTGAAGCCAAGAACAGTGGTTCTTATAGTTCCTATAAGGTTTAGTGTACCTCTCTGTCCCTTCCCTGGAGAGAGATAATAGGGATAATGGTGGTATATTCACTGAGTTGTTGTCCCGGTACATAGTGAGTGATCCATACCTATCATTATTATTATTGTTTTTGCTGCTACCAGCAGAATGCTTTGCTCATTTAAAAATGCTCTGTGAAAACTCTCCTTTTGGCATAGGTCAGCATCAGAGGTTCTGAATTCAAATGAATATCTGAGAAATATGAAAAGCACTTTTTAAATATCAAAGAACTTTGCAGCTAAAGAAGGAGGCTTTCAATCCATTTCTCTTATGTTTGAGATGCAGACATGACCCTGTCAAAGAAAAGTGGTCCTCCAAGCCAGGTCTCCCAGGAGATGGCAATTATAGTGTAAGTGCCCTATAGAATTCAGGCACAGCTCTCTCCATGGCTCGACAGTGCCTCTTGCTGGTGGTCCCTCTTGCATGATCAGTCGGCTTTCAGAAACTTTCGTCACCTCTTGATTCATGCATTTTGTCACATTGTAAGGGCTCTTAAGGAATACACCCGTAAAGAATATCTTTATTATGTTTATCACCACTTACCATTTTTCATTTTTAGTTGCATTTAGTTGGTTGGGAATGGAGTAAGAAAGGAAAACAATTTAACTTTTGAATGCCACATCAATCCATTAGTTCCTTTACATGCAATGCTGTTTCCCCTATCACTGAATTAAAAATGATCTGCCATGGGGCAACTTGAGATGTGTTGTATATGCCTAAAATATATGCTACTTGCATATAGAGGAAATTGTTGAGTGCCCTTAAGGACACAGGATAAAATGAAGCATTTCATTTTTTTCTACAGTTTGAATAATCTTTCCCCCAGCATGACTTATTATAGCCAACCTACTTAAAATGTTCCTTTTCTTAAGGTAAAAAAAAAAAAAAGTATGGTATGAGCCCTTTTCACATTAAATTGTGCTTAAAAATATTTCCCCAATAGCTCCAGATCTGTCACACGTGTAACATTTAGCACAAATAGTAACTTATATGAGAATTGTTAATTGTAAGTTAGTCGACTTTATCTTAAGAATTTTACATCAGCTGAGAATTGACTACAAGACACTAAAAACAATTAAGTATTCCCCATGAGGTAATATTTATCTCTTAATGACTTCAGGGCAAGTGATTTAACTCGTCTCACTTACTGAACTAATTCTTACACTATCGAAGATAAACTGAGTTACTGTAATTAAATGCTATTTCAGATCATTTTATCATCCATCCTTGAAAACTATGGTGGCCCAATTTACATAAAACAGGAGTTAACATTGGTGTGTTTTAATTTATGGATACTGAAGGTGAAACATTTCGGCCATATAACAAGAATGACATGGGTATAAAAGATCTACCATACCCTCCTCCAAATCCCCGAAAGGGCACACAATTTTAAAAGGATTTTCAGATATTTTTTTTCTTGGCAAATGTCCAGAAAATAGCCAACCTAGATTTCTTGTCCTTTAGAAGCTGCAAAGATAAGTAATTTTTGTTTCCTTTTGCTTTTTTTTCCCCCTCCAGCACCCACTGAAACTATTTCCTTCAGTACAAGGAAAAGAATGAGATTTCTTTTGATACTAACCTCTCTTTCGTCCATACCTAATAAAAGAGTTTTCTGTTTACTGCTCACTCATGGAGGATGTGCATTCTTGGGAGTATACTTTTCATGGCAGAACTAGGTTAAATTGCGGCACGTGGATTCAGCAGAATCTTGGGAATCTGTGACGTTTCCCAGATGACACAGGACATATCTGTAAGGCTGAGGACCCTCTTGGCCTCCCTTCTGGTTTCTTTTGGGAAGTTTGATTAAAATTTGTTTTGTGATCATTTGGTCACTTGGAGTTTTTTTGCTTTTTCAAATGCTTTACCTGCTTTTTCTTCTCCCTAGGGAGGAAGCAACCTACGAATCCTTGGGGTGGTGAAGTCGGATGAAGGCTTTTATCAGTGTGTGGGTGAAAATGAGGCTGGAAACGCCCAGACCAGTGCACAGCTCATTGTTCCTAAGCCTGGTAAGATGAAGTGAACCTTGCTCTGGTTCCTGTAGTTGCAGTTCTGCATGGTCCATCTGTGAAATCTGTACTGTTTTCCCTATTCTCAAAGTCAGTTTGGAATTATTGAGTTATTTAGTTAATCAGGTATGCATGTGTGTATTGATGGTATATTTGTGCTAGCAAATTATATCTATGACTATCGATATATATCTCCATCCAGTGAGATACAGTCAAGATGACGACCACTAAATTACTACCGTCTCCCCTCTTTTGTGGCCTACCTTTCTTCTTGGTGTTTCATATAAACTCTATATATGGAATATATATATATATGTAATATATATAAAATAGATAAGCATATACATGTATACATACATGCTTATTTATAGTCTTAAGTCAATGGAAGTTGGTAGAAAAATGACAGGAGTAATCACTTGAAAGTAAAAACATTCTTCTCTTTTTTTAGAACAGATTTTGATAAGTTGTCCTTTTTTCAATCATTTATTAAGTTTTTTATTTTGTTCTGTAACCTTTTAGAGGTTTAATATGGTGGTGTATTCAAAACTAGCATAAATCTATAATAGACATGTCATGTAATATCCCCATAACAATATGATTTCCAGAAAGCAAGCGAACAGACAAAAACAAACACAAAAAACCCAGCTGGTCAGCTACTCTGAAATGTGGTTACACTAAAGAAGGTCAAAAACATCCCTTCTCTCTTTTTATTCTTCTTTTTTTTTTTTAAAGCAGGGACTGAACACTTGTTTCTATAGATCAGAATACCTTAAAATATTAATACCTCCTCATGAAAGGCTTTCATACCACCTATTGATTATGTTAATTTCAACTTTTTTAGGCCAGTTTCCTTCCTCTTGACTCAACCTTGTCTTAATCTTTCCCTGCTTTAATTTTAATTTTAATAGAAAACAGATTTTCTGTTTAGAAACAGTAATTTTAATAGAAAACAGAAATTTCTATATAGCTACTGAAATATATGAGACATAGTCTTTCTTTGGCTTCTGTCATTTACAGTGTGCCTATTGAGGCCTTATATTTTGTGCATCTCTAACCAATTATCTGAAGATGCTCAGACTCTCATAATAATGCTCACAGCGATGACTTTCTCTGCTTTTCTTGATTAAAACAAAAAAGCAACCATAGAACCGCAGTCCCAGATGAGTAAAGGAATGAAAGGAACTATTTAGGAATTTGAAGGTACCATTAATTCTTGTTCAAGATCACCAGTTTCTCTGATGGACTGTTTGTTTTCCCTCCATTTAATGTGCCTTACATGTGAATGTGACCTCATTTGTGTGACTAAATACATTCTCTTCCGCCAAAAGAGTAATGGATAAGGAGGGGAAAAGGAACCTCTAAAACCAAGGTCTCTAATGTGAGCCATGGTTTAAAAACTCTGTGCTGTCTCATTAGCAACGACAATATGGCAACATTTACACTAATACTGATTGCTACACAAGTCACAGAATAAGAGAATTCTAGTTAACATTGATTTCCATGTAAGGCCATAAAGCTGAGGAAAATGCAAGATAAGTAGTCCTGTATTTCTAAAGAGAAGTATGAGGTACATTCTCCTATCATTCCCTTTAACTGCCATTAGGGATGGAGGATTCTTTGAAGTGTTGAAATTCGTAGGATTAGACAGACATCATCATGGTGTTTTCTTTCCCCCACAAGTCAAGTTGTGGAGATACCAAGAAAACCCCTTGAACAGAATATGTGTGTGTGTGTGTGTGTGTGTGTGTGTGTGTGTGTATGTGTTTTACTGTCTTGCAAAAATGGAAAATGGGCAACTTACCCTGACTAAAAGCTGTCTGGAGCTGCCCACAACTGCAGGAGGAGAAAGGGGAAGGCAACAGTGGGGAGAAGCTCGATTTCCACCTTTGGGAAGAATGAGGGTGTGAGTTGCACTTGAAGAAAGCAGGGCGGAAGACATCTTGAAAGGCCTTGCCCACAAGGTCCTGGCTGCTAAGGCTACAGCCACCAAAAGACACTAGAGGGACACTGGCTGGAACGGAGCTGAGCTGGGAGCTGGTGCAGAAGACTAGCCAGATCCTGCCGTGCCTGCTGCAGGAAGGGGTCCAGGGCGGGGCTTCCTAGGTTGGAGGGGCCTCTGAAGAACACAGAGCTGCTCCCCAAAAAGAGGCAAGTGGATGCCTTCCATGACTGTGGACTCTCAAGAGCACAGGCTAAGAAAAACAGCCTTTGTCTCTTTACTGCAAATCCATCCTCTCTTTCTACCCTGGAGAAACCCTAAGCAGAGGGGGAAAGAATAGACCCAAGAGAATAAAAAAAATGGTGACAGACAGTCCCATTGCCTCTTCCCCATTTTTGGTCTCAGGCCTACTCTGGGAGGAGGGGAGAAACTGTAAATTGAACATTAAGTTAATGTCTTGATTTAGATCTCACTGGTGTGTGTGTGTGTGTGTGTGTGTGTTTGGTGGTGTTGTTGTCATTATTGTTTTTAATATCTGCAAATAAGGCTTTTAAAATATTTTAAGGTGCCCTTAGGACCTGAGGGTTGACCCAACTTGTTATCGGGGTAGGAAATATATCCGATAGAGTGTGTTTGAAAGTGGATGACGGGAGAGAATAAAACTGTTTCCCCTTGATATTCCAATAGCTCAGCTCATTCAATAAACCAATTATAGGCATTCAACTTCATTTACACCAGGCAGCTCTGAGTTCAACAGGTAGCTCTTTCTTAACAGTATCTTGCCTTCCACTCAGGCCCTGATTCATTTGGGTCTCTGTGACCACAAAAGAGAAGGCGCCCCTCGGCATAAATGTCAGTTACCTTCTGGCTAGGGCAAACCTTGGAGAATCTTGATAATTCTTTCTTCTCCCATCTAGATGGTAAAATGTTGTCAGCGGATTCTACATTCTTGGTCGGTGTTTACTGTATCTGGCATTGGATTAGAATGAAGACCAAACTCTGAAAGCGTGACAGAACACCATTGTGACTGTCTTACATCCCCTCCTTGTAAATGATGGATTGCTTTTTCCTGGCCATTTAATCAGGTCTTAAAATAATGCCTCTCCACCTCCGCAGAGGTGCAGTGTAGGCCATGTGCACAGATGGTGGAGAGGCCAGCTATAAATATAAACTCAGCAATGAGGCTGACCTTGGTGGGAAGAACAGAGCCCTCTCTGTTTAAGTTCCAACAATAAACGGTCACCATATATTTTGAGGCACATCGTGAGTCTGCACTGACCAGCTGTTCAGCTTTGGTCTGTCCACATGCTTGCGGCAGAGTTTCTCTTGACAACCATAACACTCTGCTTCTAACTGACGTGCACACAATGGCCTGGTAGAGCCAGTGCCCATTGTTGGTGGATATTTACATAAGCCTAATGAAGTTTCAACCTAGTCTTTTCTATGTAGTTAGTTATTCCCTCTTTAGCAATTAGTGACTTAGGAAAGAAACATCATCTACTAAATTAAATTGAGTTAATGACTTGTTTTTCTTTCCAGAAGATAAATTTTGGGAAAATACTGAAATGTGTACACCGTAACTTGTGAAATATATACACGATTTCCTCTAGATGAAGATCAGTGGCACTTAAAAAAATCATTATACTAGAGGAGGTGCTATCAGTAATGGTTTCTATCTGATACTCTAACACCACACACACAGTTCCAGACTGCTGACCATCTCTCTGTATACCTAACACAAACATGAATGCACACACACACTCGTGCACCCACAGACAGTGGTCTGTACACTTAAGAAGACTTCGCATATGCATCAAAAATACTTTAGCCATATTATGTAAGCGGTGGTGAGTGCGAGTTAAGATATTTTATCTGATATATATCACTTGTATTGCCTATTCGTCTCTTCTAAGAGCTAAGGAAATGTTTTCTTGTTATTTGTTTTAGTTTTATTTATTATTTGGCGAGGGACATTGGTTAAGAAGTCCTCTTTCCAAAAGAAGATTGACTGTAGCCCTCCAACTCTACTGTTCAGTGAACAGCCCAGACAAAATGTGCCAAGAATCAATGTGTTAGGCATCACAAGAATAAGGTGTTTCAGTAGCCAGATGTGCAAACAGGTAACCAGTACCTTAGGATCTGGTTGACATAGCAGATGCTGATGAGTTAGTTACCCTTGAGTCTCATCCAGTGAGCTGGAGTGTGGGTAAGTAGTAATTAAATTAAGACTATCGGGTAGCTAGAAGGAAAAGTGAGCATACTTTCTGGTACTGGTGGGGCAGCGTGGGAGCACAGAGAGCAAGGCAGGAACAAAGATAAGATAGACGGAAGATACGAGTTATCTCTGAGTTAGCGATTCTGGTTCTAGTTGCTAGGTAGCATTATGTTTCCAGGCCATGGTCTTCAGTGCAGGTAATTGGAAATACCTAACTGCTGGGCAGAGAAGAAGAGAGGGCCAGGGAACTGGGAATGCAGCTGTAATCAGGGCATATGTAGTCTGGAATATTTTAAATTTAATGGCAGAAATGGGTGAAGATAGAATAAAGTCGCCATGGGAAGAAATAATGTATTCTTCATATTCTATGCACAAAAAGGTTATGTGTTCACAAATGAATAAATGCTCTTCTAAATATTTCCTAAATGTAGATCTGCTTGGGCAAGGTACCAAATCATGCCTTGCATTGAAGAAATATGTATGGGATGTGTGTCTCATGTTAACACTGAATATTTTTTTAATGCTGGTTTTGTGTTTTTCCTCCAATATTGATGGCAAAATAGAGTTTCCCACTGTAGGAGGGGAATATATTGGTTTTGCATTTAGTAAAATAGTGAGCTACTATCAATTCCTTGTTCTCCCCTGGGAAAGGTTACTGATTACAAATGCTGTAGAATTTTAAACATTGTATTAAGGCAGTGTATTATATATTAGCAGAAGTATTAGGTCCAATCATAAACATCAAGGCATAACATCAAAAGTGCTTTTGACGCCAAAAACTTGGCCTCTGTGTCCCAGTGCTGAATCAAATCTCAGAGACAGAGTTTTGGGTGAAATAGGAAAGAATAGCTTTATTGTTTTGCCAGGTAAAGGGGCCCACAGCAGGCTCCTGCCCTGGAAAGCTTTGTGTCCCCACCCGGGAGGATTTGGTGAGTTGCTGGTAAGATTAGGATGTGTGCAGGGCCTGCACTCCTTTATTCTGGTGTCAGGTAATCTTTTGATGAGCTTCTCTGGTTCCTTTAATCTGGCCTCCTTGGGTGGTCTTCTCTCATATGGAGGATGCTGACATCTTCCATTTGTTGGGTCTTAGTTCTATAAAGGGCTTAAAGGCAGTGTTATGTGTATCCCTTGAGGCAGCACCAGGACCCTGCCCCAAGGCTGCACTATTGTCTCTTGACTGTTCCTCCCTTGTCTCTGCATCCCCTCCCTTCCCTGATTAGCAACTGTTCGAATTTGCCCTTTGGAACTCAGGGAAGGTCATGGAGGCTGGAGTCTGTTCCTTACAAGAAATGGGGAACATGAAAAGGCTTCCGTGCCCAGGAGCCCCACAGGGTCCTGCTAGGTTTCACTTTGGATCTGTTTTTGTGACTTGTTCCGTATCAGTAGGAGAGGAATACCTTGAAATCCAAATGGGCAAGAGGAATATGTGGGTGCGTACTCATACGGTGTATATTACCTGCAGCTAGTTAAAAGTGTTTCTTACTAAATGTGGACTCTTATATAGTAACTTCAGTGAGATTGTGTGAAACAATGAAAATTGTACAATTAGTTGTAACACTTCAAGATCTGTTAGAATTTAATGTCAGTGTAATAGCACTGTGTAAGAGAGATTGTTACTAACTCTCAAGTGGTGTACTTTTAAATCTGATATTAGTCACTGGAGGTCAATTAAGTTGAATTTTTGTCTCTTATTATGAGAAGAGTTACTATGATTTAAGTGCTCGGTATTATTTTGTGTGGGATCAAATTATTCCTGGAGTTCTGTAAATAATTTAGAAGAGCCAATTCCATGTATTGGACTAATATATTGGTGGACCCAAACTAGAAAATGAGTCATTAGACAGTTTCCCTCACATAAACTGAGATGCTCATTAAAACTACGTTCTCTTTAGAGTTCCATCATTGAGTTTACGTGAATGAAAGTGCAACTTAATATTTTTGAAACTTGTTTCCAGTGATGATTATAGTGATTATAGCTCATAAGCTTTCCACAAACATTTTCCCTTATAAGCCTTAGTAATTAACTGTAGCTATACAGAACCGATTTTTTTCAAGGAAGTTATTAATGTCCGTATATGTATGTGGCTGTGAATTTGTTCAGTGTACTGAAAAATTATTTCGCTAGCTAAGATAAAGATAAAAATAAGAGGAAGGTAATGTCTGCTCTTTTATTTTCTACCTCGAAGTCTCCTTTCCCTTAGAGAAATGTTGACGCTCAAACTAGCACTTTCCCTGAGGGGTTCGACGATAGCCGAAGTTTCACATTTGATTTTTTACCATGTGCTATTCACGTAGTCTATGAGATGTGGACACATTTCATGTCCACATCCTTCTCTAGTTTATCTATAGAGATTTAAACTATATTGGAATATAGAATATAATGAACAGAATCTTAGACAATATGGCCTAACCTTTCCAGGTCTCCATTTCCTCAGCTTTAAAATACAATAGATAATTGTCTCAAAGATTTAGTGCAATAAATGTATGTCAGAGGGGTTTGTAGGCTGTAAATTGCTACACAAATGTTAGCTATTATAAAGTCTTCCACTGGTTTATTTAGTCTCAAGAAAAACAGGAGGCGTTTCTTGGGATGGATACAATGATAGCTATCTTCTAGCATATGTTTCCATCCTCCAAGAAAAGAATTAATAAACAAATATTTCAGGGACAGTGGCAATTTGAAGTTTAGGTTTTTAGACCAGTGGACAAGGTGAAGGGAAAAGGTTTATTTCAGAATGCCTGCACTGGAGAGGTTTGTAGTAGGGTTTACAGTATCCCTTTAATGACGCTCATTCCAATTTTATGTTGGCAGAGGTTTCTCAGCAAATAAAAACTCGTCACTCACCTTGTCCTTCATTCAGCATGTGCTTCAAGTAGGAAGCTAGCTCAGTGTTAATCAAGAGGATATGGCAGACTTTGAAATTAGAGATGAATTCTACAGTAATATGAAGTATCCTGAGAGCAGTGATAACTGTAAATCCATACAATATGAAAGACTTGATAGATTCATAAATACTGATCACATCAGACTTTGGTGGTAAACACACCAAAGATTGTTATTCCAGAGCTTTTTAAAATCCCCATTGTGGGGAAGTAGAAAAGAAGAATCCTGATTTTTACACTGAACCCAAAGGATCTTGTTCTTGTATTTCTGCCTTTTATTTATAAATCATCGTTTGATAATAGATGTGCCTGGACACACACACTACACACACATACAGATATTCCTTCCGATATATTAGTATAAGAGAATTTTAAAGTATCAAGGTAATCATTAGTAGGAGGTATATATAATTTAATAGCTAAAATTCTATAGATGTAATTTTTAACTGATTATCGAAGTGATAATAATCAACGTTGATAGGACTACAATGAAATAGTACTCATATACACAGTTTGAAGGAATGGATTACAATGTAGTCAACAACATAGGCCTCAGATGATTCCACAGGAAGCTTTGAAGCTGGGTTAGCTACTCAGGGTACTCTACCCCCAGAGATGGGTATGACCTTGAGTGAGGTAGTTCTCTTTAGCTGAAGGCAGTTACTGGAGATGGATTCTGTAGGGAGCCATCAGCCACCATCACTTTCTCCAGCTGGAGGAGTAAGTGCCACCACAGTCCATGAAAGGGAGATCCAGACGGTACAGCACCCTATTCACTACAGTCTCCCGCTGTGCCACTCAAACCTATCTGCTTCATGTAACAAATTCTAGAAATAACTATTCCAGGATACAGGTTGGTCTTATTCCCTGGGAGAAAAGGAAGGTTAATGGGATGAACTACAACCCTCACCAGTACAACTACAGCTGGTCTCAGGGCTGCAATTGGTGCTCATCACTTTCTTCCTCTCACCCTCAGCCAACATCTCTGCTCATCTGTATGGCTTAGCGGATGGAATGACCCAAACTCCTATTCCTTCGCAAGTCATAGAACTTGTAGTAGTCTATTTACCGTCAAAATTGGGGAAGAGAGTACCAAGAGACACTCCAGTAGATCACCTGGGTGCTAACCACAGTCATCCCTGTTTCCTGCTTCCCCCTGATGATCTGGATAATTATTCTCTCCTTGCCTGCTGGTATTTTGGCACAAGAAGCCTGAAATGACCAGGAAGCAGTGATAGCTCAAAGGTCAATGATTAAAGTATTCCTCCTCTGGGAACTAGGACTTCTAAGTCCTAGAGTTTCAGGGATGAGAAACACAGATTCCCAAATGGGTCACCGGGAGTGATGGTAAGCAGGGTCGCACCTACTTCAAACTCTTTTATCCATTTACTCTACCTTTGGGGACATGGCACCATATACTGATCATTCATTTTGTGTATGTACCTTACTCTAGAGGAAGGCTCTTCATTTTTTTAGGATATCGTCTTCAGTCTCAACCCATTGCTCCTTCAAAAGACTGTACTTAGGCTGTATCACGTTAGCGGCTTCTCAGAGGTTGGTATGTGATAGGATGAGGGGATCCCATGGTCGTGTATTCATGCCCACACCCCTTTTGCTGTTAAGTGTGTTATTTGATCTTCTGTAATATTATGCATGATCCCATGTCTGTGGCTCAGAAACTTTGGGAGCTCTCAGTACTGCAGGCTGAAGCCTTGAGAATAAGAAAGGTGGAATATGTGTATAGTCCAATCAAGATGAATTTCTTTGCAGAGTAGAAGGAGCTCAGTATAAACAACTTGCTACCAAAAAGTTAGTCGGTCTCCTCAAGGAACATTGTTTTATTGGGTGCTCTGCATCGGTCTCTTGAATGTATGGCAGCTCCAGTAGCTGCTGGTGAGGAGCGGCAGCTTTGTCGGGTTTGAGCCCGTGTCGTTGGGCAATGCACAGGTCCAATCCCTGCCGCAATAGCCTCTAAATATATGCACCTTTGATGTCACCACTGGAGCCTGGCTGATATCACCTGGCCAGATTGTTCCATCTAATTGATTGTGCTTCTTTCACGGAGGATACAATCTGGAGTTTAGATGTTTTCAATGAGCAATAATCGTGCCTGGGATAAACTTCATTGACTACATTGCACAAAGCTTGAGGTTTAGATGTGATTCAGAGATCTTTATAATACTTGATATTCACTCCCAGAGGCCCATCCAAATCTTTTCCAAATCTCCATGTCCCTGATCTTTCAATCACTATCCCTCCAGACCCCTGGTCAATCAGCCAAGCCATTTGACTTTGCTCATAATCTATATGTATATTCTTACTCTGGGCCATTTCTCTCTTCATGTAAGGTAGATGACCTGGTATATCAAACATTCTGCCTATTGAGAAAAGCTCTCAGACTGCTCTCTTTCAGGGCTTTCCCTAAGAGGGGCAGCCATCTCTTCTGACTGCAACCACAAACCCACATAGCAAGCTGACAAAGCTTGGCCTTTTTCCTCCTCAGTCACTTGGTCATAAGTGTGAGTCAAGGGGGAAGTTCCTTGGACAGCAGTGATTGAAAATATGGTGGTCAGGGACACCTGCCATTATGCCCTCTGGTCATGCTTGAGCCTGATACCAAATATAACACTTTCATCTGATGATGGTGCTGCATGAATCTTTGACTCAATGCATCTCAGGGAACTCAGCTCAAGATGAACAATGCTCGCCAGTTGATTATCCAATAGTTGGGCATTCTTACTCCAATAGGGTCCAATATTTTGTCAGAATCCATTATATAAATGGTGTGTAATTCTCTACTGCAGGTGGCCTGATTTTATAACAGAACCCTAAGGGTTTATGTTGTGATTCCTCTATCAGGGTCTGCTGTCTTCTCTCCATAGAACATTTTTTCTACCACCAATGCCTCTAATACTACGGCGTCTACTAGGTTGTGTAGCCTAAGTGGCAGAGCCACTTGCATCATGGCCTGGACCTGCTATAATGTCGGTTTTTACTCTGGAAACCCTACTCAAAGACAACACCCTTTCACATTACTGAGTAAATAGGTCAGAACAGAATGTGCTGCCTGCACAACCCAGATGCTTAAGAGGCATTGTGATTCCTTCTTAGTGTTTGGAGGTACCAGATATGATGATGTGTCCTTACCTATAGGACATGTCTTGCCATGCCGCAAATCACAGTGCCTCTAAAATCTTTACTGACGTTATAGGCCACTTTATCTCCATAGGGTTTGTCTCTCACTACTGGAATGTATATTTTTTTTTACCAAAGCCTTCCATGTATTTGCCATTTCTTGCTCAACTTGTCCGGTGAACATGCTGTCATTAAGATAATGGACAAGTGGATTATGCTGCAAAATATCTGGATGGTCCAGGTCCCTTTGGACTATATTAAGACAGACATGGGAGAGTTAGCATAGCTCTGGGACTGAAATGAATGAGAAAATGTTTTGGTTATCCTTTCTTACAGGGATAGAGAAGAACACATCACTATGGCTAAATGTGACTGGCGGTCATTTGCATTTCATGCAAAGATATAGCATCTGGTATAGCAGATGCAGTGGGAACCACCACTTAGTTAAGTTTGTGGTTGTCCCCTGTCATCTTCTAGGTGTGATCTGATTTTTGTAAGGGACCAGATAGGGGAATTAACTTAGAATGTGATAGGAATTACCATTCTTTAGGACTTTAAGAGTGGCAGTCACCTCCGCCCTTCCCCCCAAGATGTGATATGATGCAGTGATAAATGGAATATAAATAGTGAAATATAAATATATAGTGGAATAAATATAATATGTATATAAATAGTGGAAACAAATATAAGAAGTTAGAATATAATTTTTGCACGCAATATGGGTCCCAACTTTTAAAACAAACAAATCTAAATCTATTTCTATATTTGTAATAAAACTATAATTTTTATTTTAGAAATCAAAATACATGGATGCAAACAGTATCAAACAGCAAGCAATATACACTAAAGCATTGCAAGCGTTTTAGAAATGTGAGTGTGATTTTGCCTTTAACTTCAGGCCCCAGAGAAGCTACTGGGAGTATTCTCTACCCCTTGGGACACTTAGGAGGCCTTAGGAATAAGACTTTTGTATTTTAGTATTTTCAGTCTCGTAAGAAACTTAGAAACATAAGAAAATAAACACTATTTTAACTTATGGAAAATAACATGCCAACAGAGCTATCATCAGTCCTATTTAGAGTAAGATTTATATAAATACAGACCCAAAGGAATACACAGAGAGAATAACATATTCTAGAACATTCTTGTGTTGGGTACTGTGTGCTAAGCATTTTGTATGCATCATTCCTTTCACTTCTACAATAATCCAGTCTAGAATATATTGCTATTCTCATTTCGAATGTTAGAAGGTTGTGCCCCAAAGAGGACCATGCAATATAAAATAGCTACAAAGTGGTAGAGCTGGATTTGAAAACACTGTTGAATCTTTGTTAGTGGGTAGTAGCACGCTGAGTTTGGGCTTTACAATCACATATTAATTGATTCCTCTCAAGAGTCCTATGGAGGAGATAGAATTGTTTTCCCCTTACTTTGTGGGTGAGGAAACTGTGGCTCAGGGAAGGTAATTAACTTACCAAGGCCACACAGCCAGTCAGCCCTCTGACTTTTGCACTTAACTTCCTCATCCACTCTGCCATGATGTGACTGACCACCCATATTCTGTCCACCACATGGAGCTTTGTCAGGTGAATGGGTGATATTTAAGATTTATTTGAATCTAGTCAGACTGGTTTGGGAATTATTGTTAGAGGAGAAAAGCTTGGAATTAATTAAAATTTCTAACACTGTGCCACTCAAATGATCTCTGTCCAGATTCCCACTGTGCTAGAGGTCATTACTAAGTGTGGGTCAGTTATAATATTGTCTTAAGAGTCTTAAAGGTAAACATCACATAATCTTTGCTATTCAGGAATCCATACTTTAACCAAAAATACACTTGATGCAACTAATCTTACTTATCAAATACAGTTAAGACAGAGTGACTTGTAGGAGTGGGGGAACAGTGCATGGAGAAAGAATCCATAACGATCAACAATCCCATTAAATGTAAATAGTCTAAGCACTCTAGTTAAAAGATAGAGATTGTCTGGTTGGATAGAAAGACCCAACTCTATGCTGCCTACAAGAAGTCCATTTCACATATGAAAACACAAATATGTTAGAAATAAAAAGATGAAACAAGATGTGTCATGGTAACACTACAAATAAATAGATAAGAAAAAAAATTTAACCTGGAGTTTCTATACTAATGTCAGGCAAAATAGATTTCATGGCAAGGAATATTATCAGAGATAAAAAGTTGATTTCATAATGATAAAGGTTCATTAATCAAGAAAACATAATCCTCAATGTGAATGCAACTGATACTAGATCTTCAAAATACATGGAACAAAACTGACAGAACTGCAAGAAGAAATAATCTACAATTATAATTGGAGAGTTCAACACTCCTTTGTCAATAACTAATCAAACAAGTTGACATAAAATCAGTAAGGATATAGAAAATTTAAACAACTCTATCAACCAGATTGACCTAATTGACATTTCTAGAACACTCCACTGAACAAGAGCAGAATGAATACTCATTCTTCTCAAGTGCACACAACATTTTCCCAGTTAGAGCATATCCTGGATGTACAAAAGAAGTCTCAGATGGACCTGGAGGGTATTATCCTTAGTGAAGTAAATCAGACAGAGGAAGACAAAAAAACAAAAAACAAAAAACAGACGGAGTGACTTGTCATGGTGTTTTAATTGTTCAACATTTATTAAGCACGCTGAAAATGTATGAAGACTCACATAACAAATACAAATTAGAGATAGTAGATGCCATTCAAAGGAAGTTCAATTCTTTATATTTATACTCCTTAAATTCTAATACAGCTAGTGCTTGGTGTATTTTTGTTTGTTGTTGTTCTAACCCTATTTTTAGTACCCCTTGTCACACAGAATGACAAGGCTTCTATTGTTTTGAAAAGTTCTTTCACTTATTGTCTCATTTTGTTCCCAGCTTTAGGTGAGAAGCTCCAGGTTAAAAAATAGGCTTAAAATATTTTTTTTCAGATCGTCTACTCATGGGTCTTTAACCTATAGTGTCGTTCCATCAAAAAAACAATAGTTAATAAGCCTAAATGATTAGTGCATGCTGTGCACAGCTGTCTTTGTTATTTTGTGTTGACAGATATCCACCAAGGATCTATAGATGACCTTAACTTTCTCTGACAATATTGACAAAATATATATACCTATTTAGTTGATATCTATGAGTTTGAATATTGTGGAACATAAGAAAATTCAGTTGAAATGAAAAATAACCCGTCCTAAAAATAAAACATGCATCATTATAAAGCAAGAAAAATCAAATAGAGAAGTGAGTTTTCCATATTTTCTGTTATTTTTCAGTGCCGGTTCTTATTTAAATAAAGATCTCCCTGATAACCAGACAAAATATTCTTTAGTTCTGAAAGATGTGGACTGAGTGTATGTATATAAAAACGTACAAAAGCAGAATAGACTATCTTGAATAGAGAAGAATGATTCTTTCTCTAAATGATTTTCTTCTAATAATATGGCACTTATTTAGGAGAAGAAAGAAATAAAAATACTATGTAGCATATTTTATATCCTTCTCTTGCCTTGTCTTCTTGATTTCATAAATAGAAAGAGACATGAGATAACAAAATTGGTGGCCCAGACATAAGTCTTTGGATCTCATGAATTTCATATCCAATTTCTGGCATACAGACTACCTGCTTTCTTTTCATATGTCTGCCTTACTTCTCATTATTTAATATGAGCCTTTGAGCCCAATTCTGATCAGATATTTTAGGTCTTTAACACGCTTGCCTAGAAAGGATATTGTGACCCTTGGGGAAATTCAACTGAATGAAGTGGTAAATGCCTTTTGCTTTTTATATCAGGAACAATAACAACAATGATAAAACCTCATACCAAGTAGATAGTTTCTTGCATATAAAACATTATCGTAGAATAAATTATTCCTATTTTCTGAACGCAGATGCTAAGTGGTTGCTCAAGCTTCTAGTCTAATAGTGAACTTTGAAGTAGAACAAATCATTACCATGAGTTCCAGGAGTATATTCATACAAGAGGTAGGGCTAGCACAATGAAGAGCTTAAGCAACTCTTCTGTGGATCAGAGGAACCCATCTCTGAGGATGTGGGAGCTAAGCTAAGATGGACGTTGAAGAAGGAGTATGATTTTTGCCAACCTGTCCAGAAGGGCAGAGAAATGGCTGGTAGAAGACATGTTACACCCAAAGCCTAGAGAAATAACACAGAAGCAGAAGTATATATTCAGAGAAGTATGTGTGGTTCAGTAAGATGGGAGAGATATGCAGGGGCTGAATCACAGTCTGTCTTTCAGAATAGGGCAAAGAAAGTTGGACTTTTTGTCTAGGCTATATGTGGGATGTTGGGGGCTAGGATGTAAAAGATAGGCGTGCTCCTACTGGTGTTTTTAAAAGATAACTCTGGAAGCAGTGTGGATGACAGCTGGGTTAACAGTGGCAGGAGGCAACACTAGAAATAGAAAAACTAATCAGGAAGGTATATCGTCCATTGGTTAGGCAAGAGAGAATAAGGCCATCTAAAACAACAGTACAAAAAGCGTGAAGGTCTTCAAAATGTGGAGATTACTATGAGTATGTATGGATGCATTAGGGATCTGGGATGATTCCTAGATTCTTGATTTAACTGTATAGATAGTAAAACCATTACTTACAAAGGGCAGAAGACTAAGAAGAGTGATTTAGTGCCTTTAGACAGAAAGAACCTGGCTAGTGAGTTCCTTGAGGGTGCCTGTCTTTGCATTTCAAGTACCTGGTAAAAGACCTAACAAGGGCAGGCTCTCAATTACTCACTAGAAGGCCTGAAAGCAAATTCTGTTTTCCTGCTTAAGCGACAATACCAGTGATTTAGTAAAAGATGAAGCAAAGGAGGTAAATGTTTAAAAAGGTCTCAAAGCATATAATTGAAAAATTTATAATCAAAATAGGCAAAATTAATAGTCTGACTGAAAAGGAATGTTCTGCTGTGTATATTTGAGAGATTGGAGCAGAAGGAAAGATGAATGCAAAATGTTTTGTAGTATCCCCAGAGGGAAATAATTATGGTCTGAACTGAGTAGCAACTCCGTTCATGGAGAGAAAGATAAATCCAGAGAATACTATGGAAGAGGAAATGCTTAGCAGTTTGCATTTGAACTGAAAAAGAGATTTCACTGCTGACTGGGAATCCTGTAGGTTATTGGCATTGCTGCTGGTGACGAAAAGCTTAAGGGAGAGTATGACGGAGCCTTATCATGCACCCTAAGTTCCTTGATAGGCTATAAGTGAGCCATTCTCCTACTGATGAGAGGATTCCTCCTTGCTGGACATTTTTTTTTACCCAGCTCTGAGGAAGGGACTCATTGTACTGCCATCTTGGAAGGAATTAAAGGGCTATGCATTAACATAAGATAACCATTGAGAACATACTGTCACCACCAGGACCAGAATATATTGATTTGATTATCCCTTAACTATCAGAAGGATATAAATGATCACTTCTTTTTCTTCTCTCTCCTCTTTGTCTCTCCTTTCTGTGGCAGACACAGATTAGAACTGTGAAATAGATTAGAAGTGGAAGGACTAAGTTTGGTTCTTCGCCACCTGAAAATATTCCATGTAATTTACCCTGACTATCCTTGTTAGAGTGTTAAATATCGACTAAACAGTTTAATATGGATTTATGTAATGAGTTCACAAATTGATTTTGCAGAGTACGCTTGCTTTAGGAAATAAGCATCTATTCACGTGGCTTGCATGCCATACCTGTATGTTTTGAAATGATGAATGGATTTTTTTAAATGATAAGGATTCTAATTTATGATCATTTTATCATCCCAATATTTAAAAAGCTCAGAGTCCAAAACAAAAAAAAAAAAAAACCAATGATTTAGAAGCTCCAGCTATCTCCCAGGGGAAGTAGTCTCTATAGGGTAGCAGTGCTAATATCTGAGTAACAGTATTAAACAAAAAAGACTTTCACCCTATGTCTGCGAAACCTCCACTTTCTCTTTTCCCTGTGCAAGAAAGTCTTATGTACCTTATTTAAACATTAATTATTTAGCCTGAATTGTCTGCAGCTCATTTGTAAAATAAAATTCCTTGCAAGTTTGAAGATGAATCCAAGAGAGGTGTCTCTCTCATGCGGGTCCCCTCCTTCCCTATCTCGGGTGGCCAAATTTGATGTAATTGTAATTGGTGATGGGGTGGCGATGACAGTGTCAGCCAATCATTCTAGGCATGGCTGCTAAGATTTGTAATTATAATGTCCTTTATTCCCATTTAAATTCAGCAGTATCTTCACATTACTATTCTTTCTCTTGAAACATGGAAATTTGGATATGGAGGTTGGGGATGGTTAAGAGAAAGGGTTTTGCTTTCTTGAAATCTATACTTTTTCACAGTCTGTCCCATTTCTCTAAGGCACCAGAGACAGGGGAGGCCAGCTATCAAGAATGGTAATTTACAGTCTAAGAGTGCTTAATCTAAAATCTGTCCTTGTCGAAGGAGAGGATGTTGGTCCCCATGCAGCAGTAATGGGAATTTTATTTCGGCATAAGCTTCAATGGGGGCTTTCAAATTGTATTCTTTAAACTACCCTGTCCTTATCAGTTTATGCAATGTACAAATCTTGTGGGCCTTCAACCTCGTTCTACTTTTAAAATAGAAATCACTAAATGTAAACTCTGAAAATGTAAACTAACCTCATAAACTGATTACAAACATAATCGTTACATAGTTATGATGGGATCTAGCTTTATTAGTAATCATTTCTCCTGGTGATTAAAATTGAACTCTCCAAAGAGACCTTTTTCCCGAACAGACTTGTCTCTCTTTCACTTTAACCATGTTATATTCTAAAATTACTTCCCTTGATTTTCACTTTCGTATACAATAGAGCTTTGCTTACCATGGCTGTTAAAAAAAAATCATAGTTGAGGAATATATTATTTTAGAGTAAAAACTGGATCAAGTAGACAAGAATGAAAATACATACATAATATCTTTATAACTATTTTTGTTCACTTACAAATCACTAGGCAGCATGCTAAATAAAGGCAGTATCAGAGACATAGTAATAATGGATATTTTGTTTTAACTCTATTTATAAGCCCTGTCTGCTGGAAACCTTTAAAGATGTCTTACCCTCATAGATTCCAGGTGACGTGTATAAAATATTTTGCTTCAGAAAACACATATCCTAACTTTATTTTCCCTTATTTTCTGGTCTGGGACTAAGTTAAGTACCAATATCTGGCTTCCGCATAGTGCCTCACTGAATCTCTACTCTGTTATCCCAAGTTTATCCTATTTACATCTGCTCTAGTGGATCCCTAAATTCTACACCTCACTGAGTTCTGCATCCTCCTACCCCTGTAACACTGGTCCATTTTTTTCCTTCATAACAGACTCTACTAGGGACCAAGTCTAAGATTTTTTTTCACCTTTACTTTTTCTTCCAATAACCTTCCCAAGGCATCATTGATTAAAAAAAAAAAATCCAACAGCTATCATCCCCTCTTCCTCATCAAAACATTCATTTTTCTCTGCTGTGTTTTAACACAATATTTTGTCCTCAAACCTCAGTTGTTTTATGTTTTCCAGTTATCTCAAATGAGAGTGACAATTCGAGTGCTAGAGATGGCAAATTGATGACTGTGTATGAGGTATATATGTAAAATTATATATATTATTACTTCAAGAAACGTCAGATATCCAAATTGACTTGGAAAAGACTTGATTTCTAATATGTGAAACTCTTGATGTCTGAAGAGTGGCACAGTTATGGTTTGGATGCTTGGTGATATGAAGGCAAACTGAGAGTGTTAAAAGTTTGCACTGTGTGTTCTGTCAGTTTCTCCTATAGCATATAATGCTGTCAAGAATACTAGGACCGGGCTTCCCTGGTGGCGCAGTGGTTGAGAGTCCGCCTGCCGATGCAGGGGATGCGGGTTCGTGCCCCGGTCCGGGAAGATCCCGTGTGCCGCAGAGCGGCTGGGCCCGTGAGCCATGGCCCGCAGAGCCTGCACGTCCGGAGCCTGTGCTCCACAACGGGAGAGGCCACAACAGTGAGAGGCCCATGTACAGCAAAAAAAAAAAAAAAAAAAAAAAAAAAAAAGGAACCAAAAACTTAACTTGGGCTGTCCAAGACAGAACAGAGGTAGGGTGGCTGATGGAAAGGAGTGAGGCCAGGAGTAGATTATACGTATTAGTGTATATATGTCAATCCCAAAGGACCTAAGGAATTTTTAAGACCACTTTTTGTTGACTATTTCTTAGATTCATCCAGGGAACACTTTGCATTCTGAAAATATGACCAACTAAAATGTCATATCCATAACTAGCAAGATTCCTTACCCAGTTTTTAGAATGACTATATTTTACCTTTCTGCTATTCAAAATAAATTTCAAGACATAAAGGTACCAAGAGTTTATGATAAGATGCTGCTATTTAGAGAGAATCTGTGGAAATCTCTTTGTTCACATATGTATAGATACATGGTCAAAATTTTGGAATAGTCTTGTCAACAATCAAATTCCCCTACTATGTTTCCAGATATTGGAGTCTTTGGGGAGAAAACGAATGGCTATAGTGATGGCAGCAGAAATCGTTGTTTACAGTGTTTTTCAATGGCTGAGGCATCTGAATATCAGAGTGAACGTGGATGTGATGGGTTTTTTCTGTGGCACTTCATTCACGCTGGAACATTTCTCTAGGTTGCCTTCCCTGCATGGTTCTACGTTAGCATGGGCCAAAAGAGAAATTTTATATGAGATTTGGCAAATAGATACAAAAGAGGAGCGAGGAGCCATACTTCTTTGTGTTTTGAGGTTGTTGCGGGCGCAAGGTACCGCTCATCTGCTGACAAACCTGTTGGCACAAGGTAGCCTCCTGGCCAGCGGCAACTCTAGGTCCTGCCATAGCTTCCGCTTCCGCTTCTCCACCTCCTGAGCTAGGTGTGTGTTTAGGTCTGTGCTGGAGATGGTGAGAGACTGACATGGATTCCAGTCTGTCCTCATGGGTTCCATCTAAGCTTTGTAGATTTCATCTTGTCCTTGCTTTCTCCAGTCCACAGCCATCTTCCCCTCCCAACTTGCTGCCTGGTAACTTCAGTCTCAATGACCAGATTCAGAAACAACAGCCTTACAAACACTGTATAACAAGCCCTGACAGCTGTGTAATATTAAATCCTGTAATAAATTCTGCTCCCTGCACAAACCCCCCACCCTGACTCTCATGCTGTGATCAAACCCTGATTGATACAATGGAGAAATGGCAGCAATAACAAAAGTGGCCAAGAATTTGGGGAAATGGGTGAAGGATTACTGAAGAGAGAGACCCTTACGTGATTTGGCCAGTTTCTAAGACATATTATGTCAATATTTACTTTATTTTTTAAATGAAAAACTCTTAAAATTCTCTTCATCTACTAAAGTTGTAACCTCTAAAATGTGAGTCTGAATATACAAGGGTCCCGGAAGGAAATGTGAAACATACTTAATTCAAGGAAGGCTTAATAAAGAAACTATCAACAAAGGTGTTGGCTAAGGTACAAGAAAATACAAAAGATAGTGCAGTACTGAGAGGCTATTAACAGTGGAGCTGTCTTGGCTCAAAGGGGGAACTTGGTAAAGCAGTTACTAGAATTGGAAGAACAGAGGGCCTTACAAAGAGGGATACTTTGAAAAAAGTTGTAACTTGCATTGGAGGGGAACAGCTGGCTTACGACAAATCTGCACGGAGACAGGTAGGAATAAAAACCTCAGATTCACACTCATTCCTCATTCAGATTCCTGTCAGTGCTCAACAGTGGGTGTACTCAAAAAAAGCCAAAGGTCAGACAGAGACAGACAAATATCATATGATATCACTCATGTGTGGAATCTAATTTTTAAAAAATGATATAAATGAACTTACTTACAAAGACTAACAGATTCCGAAAACAAGCTTATGGTTATCAAAGGGGAAACATGGTGGGGAAGGATAAATCAGGAGCTTGGGATTAACATACACACACTACTATATATAAAATAGATAACCAACAAGGACCTACTGTAGAGCATAGGGAACTCTACTCAATATTCTGTAATAACCTATATGGGAAAAGGATCTGAAAAAGAATGGATATATGTATAACTGAATCACTTTGCTGTACACCTGAAACTAAGACAACACTGTAAATCAACTATACTCTGATAAGATAAAACAAAAAACCCCAAACAAAACAAAATGCCAAAGGTCAAGGAAGCCTTCTGATATACCAGAGATGTTTTGAGATGTCAGCCGCTCAGAGATGGGATGGAGAGCGTACAGAGTGCGTCTGTGTGAAAACAAAACACATCCAGCACAGGATCTTGATCATTTGTTCACAAGTTTGTTCTTTTTATTCAAGAAGATTTGAGAAAGGAAGAGTGGACAAGAAGTCACAGATGGGGACTTCCCTGATGGTCCAGTGGTTAAGACTTCACCTTCCAATGCAGGGGGTGCGGGTTCAATCCCTGGTCAGGGAGCTAAGATCCCACATGCCTCGTGGCCAAAAAACCAAAACGTAAAACAGAGGCAATATTGTAACAAATTCACTAAAGACTTTAAAAATGATCCACATCAAAAAAAAAACTTAAATAAAAAAAAAACCTCAATTATTAAAAAAAAAAAGTCACAGATGCACAGGGTAAATACTCACTCTATACACAGAATAGTGTCCCCCCAAAGATGTCCACATCCTAATCCTTAGATCCTTTGAAATACTATGTTTCCTTGCAAAAGAGACTTAATGTAACAGATGAAATTAAGGTTGATAATCAGTTGATCTTAACATACAGATATTATTCTGGATTATCCAGGTGAGCCCAGTGTAATCACAGGAGTCCTGAAAAGTGGAAGAGGGAGGCAAAGGAAGAGGGCAGAGCAATGTAATGTCAAAAGGGTATGACTTGTAATGCCTGGCTTTGAGGATGAAAGGAAGTCCCACAAGCCAAGGAATGTGGGCGAACAGCCTCTGCAAACTGGATTCCTTCTTAGAGCTTTCAGAAAGGAATACAGGCCTGCCAACACCTTGATTTTAACGCAGTGAGAACCTTGCCAGCTTTCTCACCTCCAGAACTATAAAATAACAAATACGTGTTGTTTTATGTTGCCAAGTTTGTGGTAATTTGCTACAGCAACAACAGGACACAAATACATTTGCATGCAGATTTCCTCAGTTTTGACTCTACGTTCTGATCACCTCGGTTAATTCTTATAGAAGTTGTACACCATTGAGCAAAGAGTGATTTTATATTAATGTTTAGGATTACCACTGCCAAGGAATTCTGTCTTAATGTTTCACAAGAAGAGTTATGGAATTATGATCCCTTTGTGGTTCTTAATCTAAACAGGAAGAGAGTTTCTGCCAACCCATTTAAAACCTCCCCCATCATCCAGGTTCTCAAAGGAAATCCAGTCTTCAGAACAGGAGGAGGGGAAACAAATCGGGAAGCCACAGGGTATTACTCTCAGTGTAGGAGGCCTGAGATTTTGTGTTCAGTGGCTTTTCCTGGAATTAATAAGTGAAGGCCAAGGATTATAACAAAGATATGAAGCAAGAATTTAATACCAACTAGATGACATGGAAGAAGAAAAATGTGTACAAGAAAACCACTCCAAATTAAACCTAGGCAGAGGTGTGTTTGTTTTTCCCAAAACAATTGAGTCCTCATAAATTCCTTAGAAAAGAGTCATATTAGAACCCAATCCTGGTTCTTAGGTTTCTAAGTATAAGAAATTGGAGGAAACAATGCCACAGTCTTATTGTGATTTGTAGGTTAAATAAACTCCCCAAATCATCTAGTCATCTTAAATTTCAACCTTAAAGATACTACAGGGTGTTGTTATAATGGGTTTCCTGGATTGTTTAAACCCTACCCAATCAACATTATCGAATTCTGGTGTCAGGAGTAGAGAAACCATTAAAAAGTACCTCTTAGAACATTCTGTGTCATGTCACCAGGCTGTGTTCTCCTTGATTGCGCTTTTATTCCTATTAAATAAAATAGAAATATCAAGCTAACTTTTCAGATGGAAAGGTGAAAGAATCACCACAGCTCCCTCTAAAACCACACCGCTCTGTTGCTCATTCTTAAGTTTAGACAGTACGAAGTAATCCATTTCTTTTTCAAACAAATTCATGTTTGTCAAAACGGTCCTTCTTTAAAAAGTAACCTCTCTTGTGGACTTAATGATGATGAAATGACAGACCATCAGTAAGTCAAGCAGCATAAAGTGAGCACTTTAATTTTTTATACAAATTCCATATCCCTGGGCTTCCCTGGTGGCGCAGTGGCTGAGAGTCCGCCTGCCGATGCAGGGCACGCAGGTTCGTGCCCCGGTCCGGGAAGATCCCACATGCCGCGGAGCCTGCGCATCCGGAGCCTGTGCTCCGCAACGGGAGAGGCCCCAACAGTGAGAGGCCCACGTACCGCAAAAAATCCCAAAAAAACAAATTCCATATCCCTGCCACCCTAATTTCTAGTGGCATGTTTTCTGATATCATTGCTACCCAGCATTTCTTAACAATGATGCCATTATAAGTTCCAGCAGTGATTTCCTATTATTTTGCATTATATTTAAATTGGTTTCTTATGGACACTGTTAATGATCATAAAGCTCTCATTTTGAATATTGAGAAAGATTAGCCAGCAATGAACATTAATTCAACACTGGATAAGTTTGGAATGCGTGATAATCTGAATATGCTCTAATAAGGAACTCTATCCAGTTGTGTATTATTTATAAGAATTGTGACCAGACGTTCCTCAAAATAATGTGACTTAGTCATTAGTTTTAGAAAGCAATGCCATGCTTGTATTCATGTATTTTAAAATATTTCTTTTGTCACATCTCTCTTCTTCTCTGTCTTATTTTCCTTGGAAAAGGGGAGAGAAAAATCTGAGATGTGATAGGATAGGAGAACATCAAAAATGTCATTTTTGGTACCTTCCCCCATCTATAGTGAGCTAAGGCCTGTTTACACCCCAATTTGTACATGGCTTTCATGGCTCAGAGGCACTTTTGTCTTTTAGGTCCCTTCCTCCATTAAAAAAAAAATTAAGAATTTTATTTTATAATTACATGGGTATGAAGACTAATATAATCCAGGTTGGATTGCATTCATTTCTTTCCTGCTGATTCAAAAACAAAAATGAAAACCTATTCCTGGACCCCTAACAGTTCTGGGGGCCCTTGGCACTGTGCTCCCTGTGTCCCATGGATGGCAGCCCAGTGACAGCCAGTGGTTACACTTGCAGTAAACTTAGCCTAACTTTCTAAGTGCTTTGCAGTCTCTTGATGCGTAAGACAGCTAATCAATTGTTTTTTCCTATTGTTTAATAAATCATTTTTACTTTAAAATCACTTTTATGCCATAGGTGTATTCTGTAAGGTTGTGTCAATTAATTTTTTAATCAATGAAACAATTCCTTTTCATTAACTTTTGTTATTACCACAAAGGAATTGAATCTTATTTCATATCAATTTCCGATTCAAATAACAACTCACGTTTAAGCTTTGAGAATCTTTGACTTCTAACTTCTTACTGCTCCCCTTCTGTTTGCACACTCTTCTGTCCTAGAGCTCATGTTCTGACACACATACTTGTGTTTAGGAAAGGTGCTAAAAATTTAGGGAAATCTTTTGTTCTGCCCAAAGAGATTATCTGTAACCTACCTGTGATGTCACTTGGAATACTAACATGTCTGTTTTATTTTTTCTAAAAGCAAGGGATATAAGAAAATATTCTTAATAGCAAACATATATCTTTAGAGGCAAATAGCCTATATTCCTTAAGTAACAAATAGAACTCTAAATACCGGTTCATGAGGCTAGTGCGTTGCTCTTCCTTTCTGATAGTTAAAAATATAGAGTTTGCCTCAATACTCTGTGCTATGCAGAAAAGTATACTAGAACTGGTGTTTTGCAGGGTGCTTTAAGGAATGTGTAGTGTTTCCCGATCCTGAGACTGTCCAAACCAGTTCAACCAAGTTACTAAATAAGCTTAATAATTTTTGCATAGTTTATCTAGAATCTCTTAGAGTTTAGGCAAATTTGAGAATAAACTAAAATTTATTAGTTTAGATTATTAACTGTGCTCCACAGTTAATGTACAGCCTTGCCCTATAGACCACAGGTGTCCTGGGGTCATCATGTTCACAGCACTTACGGCAGCTGCGTCCTAATGGAATGTCAGGAGTCAGTGCAGAATTGCAGCATCAGCTCCACATCCTGAAGCGGTACTTCATTCCTCCAGGGAGTCAGTCTCAGCAGGTGTTGAGCCCCAACTACCTACAACATGTGAATATAAGAGAGGTGGGCTCTCTTAGTGGCAACATTTTAAGTTGGAAAATATAAATCAAAGACTTCCAATAAATTTGATGTTCAATGTACTTAGAACTCATATAGCCAGTGTAGATCCAAGAAGCTGCAGCTAGCTTTTCATCTTTCCAAAATAATGAGAGAATGATGATATCCAAGAGAATAACATTAAAAATAATTACTTTGGGGGCTTCCCTGGTGGCGCAGTGGTTGAGAGTCCGCCTGCCGATGCAGGGGACACGGGTTCGTGCCCCGGACCGGGAGGATCCCACATGCCGTGGAGCGGCTGGGCCCATGAGCCATGGCCGCTGAGCCTGTGCATCCGGAGCCTGTGCTTGGCAACAGAAGAGGCCACAACAGTGAGAGGCCCACATACCGAAAAAAAAAAAGAATTACTTTGGTGTTTCTACAACAACAACAAAAATCTTCTTTATCCTTTGATAGGAAGGTAGATAGGTAGGTAGCTAGGTAGATAGATGAGAGCGAGAAAGAGAGAGAGCCTTTAAGATTTGGTGAATTCTAAATACCTCTAATAAAAATCTATGGGAGGGATTTCCCTGCTGATGCAGTGGTTAAGAATCCGCCTGCCAACGCAGGGGACACGGGTCCGATCCCTGGTCCAGGAAGATCCCACATGGTACAGAGCAACTAAGCCCGTGCACCACAACTGCTAAACCTGTGCTCTAGAGCCCATGAGCCACAACTACAGAGTTCACGTGCCACAATTACTGAAGCCTGTGCCCTAGAGCCCGTGCTCCTCAACAAGAGAAACCACCGCAGTGAGAAGCCCGCGCACCACAACGAAGAGTAGTCCAGTTCCCCGCAACTAGAGAAAGCACTCGTGCAGCAATGAAGACCCAATGCAGCCACAAATAAGATAAATAAATAAATTTATAAAAACAAAAAGCTCCGTGAGGCTGAAATATTTGCTGATTTCTCAGTTTAGAATTTGAGGTCATAAAGAACTTTGGGAACTATCTTTAATTGCTATGAAAAATTTTTTAAGTTCTAGACTTACTGCAATGGTAACTTGCTATAGAATAACATGTTCATTATTCATAGACTCATACTTTTGATCAAAGTGACTTCTTAAACTTCAAAATTTAGAGAAGATGTTAGTGTTAGTCTTAACAACTAGAATACACTTATAAAGGTTGTAAAACATTATTTATCATCAGAATACCCGGTGGGTTTATGAAAACCTTAATATGTCCAGGAAGCTATATTTTTTTTTTTTTTTTTTTTTTTGGAAGCTATATTTTTAACAAGGCATGCAAGTAATTCTTAAATTCAGGTAATTTTTGGAACCAATGCCTTAAGCAAGTGAACTATTTAAATACTGAATTTCTCTTCTTAATTTTCTTCTCCCCCACTCAGAGATGCAAATGCATAATAAATTATTAGAGGAATTAGTGATGAGTCCATGATTAGAAAATGGACATTATAAACCAAACACAACATCATACACTTACTATATGATTCAACGACATTTTTTCTTTTCTTTTCTTTTCTTTTTTTTTGCGGTACACGGGCCTCTCACTGTCGTGGCCTTTCTCGTTGTGGAGCACAGGCTCCGGACACGCAGGCTCAGTGGCCATGGCTCACGAGCCCAGCCGCTCCACGGCACGTGGGATCTTCCCAGACAGGGGCACGAACCCGTGTCCCCTGAATCAGCAGGCGGACTCTCAACCACTGCGCCACCAGGGAAGCCCCAACGACATTTTCTTATAACTTATAAACCTTGTATAATATAGACTTTTTTACTTTATTGCAACAATCCACTTTAGGAATGATAATCTCCTATGTAGTTTGACAGAGTAAGGAAGAAACTGAGTCTGTAATTGCTCTATGAATGTGTGAAACTCAGGATGACCTAACTTCCAGAAAACCCTTTTAGGTGTGGCATTAACTGAAATTATTTGGATGGATTATATTTCAAATATTTATTTTACTTATGTTTAGTCTACTTGTCTGTCTCTCTTTGAGGTAAGGGGGCTTTATTTTTCTTTGATGTATCCATTCCGGTACCCATCACAGAATCTGATATATCATAGATGCTGGAACACTTGTTGAGGAAATGAAGTACTACTCAGTTGTGTCTAAATGCACACACAATCGAGGAAATTTTAATGCTGGTGACTGAATCACGTGAGTAGATTCAAAGATGCATTCTATCTCCAATATGAACAGCTCCATTAGTATTAAATGTATATACTTTAACACTACTATAGTACTATATTATATATTACTATGGTATATTACTATTTTGTTATAAACAGTAACATTAAAGCATTCTTACATCAATATTGATGACAAAACATTTTAAAGAGCCTATTACAATCGCATCGCACATCGCTCTAAATAAAACCTTGGTACATAGTATTTGCCAACAAATATCCAAAGATTGTCAGCCCTGCAAATAATCATAGGAGGAAAAGACTCAGGTTCTTCTGGGAAGACTCAGCTCAAATACATTTGAGCTCATGACGAATTTTGAACTCTGACCTCGGAGAAGGATGCTTTTAACAGGATAGATCAGCCAAATCCCATCTGTCTGATCTTATTAGCATGCCCTCAGGATTTAGGTTCTGGCCTTCTATAATTATTGACAACTATTTAATTTACCTTTTCGTCCATAGCCAAGCCTAGTACAGCTGCTATGGCACATGTAAATACATCACTGTCGCCAGCACAGGCTGATTGGTATTCATGCTTGACCGTCTTTTTTATTTTCTCCTTGGCTGCTGGGAGTAGCCTGAGCAGCACAGAAACTAAAGAGCTTCATCTGTTAGGCGTGTGACAGATTTGTATTCAGTGGTAAACGCCTGACCTTCCTCAACACCCTCATCCATTCCCATCATCCTCTCGCCGGATGAAAGAGTCTGCCTAACTCCTGCTTCCTGGCTGTTTCCTTACCAACAATAACTGAGTCAGTCCGAGAGAATCACTAATAGGAGAATACCTTGGTAATGGGATTAAGTGCTAAAATTAAGAAAATAATAGTGAAAGATTAAAAAAAATCACCCATAGAATTATAAACAAGGAATGCTTAAAATTGAGATTAAAAAAAATGCTCATCAGTGACATGCTTTCCTTATTAACCCCTCTGACTTTGTAGTAATACTTAGATATTCCCATGGTATTCTAGCCTGAGAAGAGAGTATTTAAGCTTTTAGTATCCATTTGAGTTATAGGATGAAAACTGGTTGGTTTTGTAATAAGACATATTATTTTAGATGTTGAATGAGTGGGTGAAAGAGGATGTGTACAGACACGGTCTTAATGGGCAGGAAGAACGTTGTAGTGCAATATGTACTGTTTATTTTTCTCCTTCCTCTTCTGAAGGTGATCTGGCTTTTTAAGGCACTAGACCTGGAAGATCATAGACCTGCAGGTTTCATTTTCCTCTAGGAATCTGTCACTTTTAGCCCCAATTCTTATGATCTGAAAGATTCATCAGCATTCTTGCTTTGTATTATTTTTTGACAACACATCACAGGGTTGTCAAAAGTCTCAGAATCCCTGTGGAATTCTGAAATTTGCAGTGAAATTTATAGCATCAGCTGAAACTAAACTCATAAATTGTTCACTGGAACTTTGATGGAATTTTACAGAATAATTTCAGATAACTCTATGCCTCAATAAGAATGCATGCAGCTAAGAGATCCAGGGTAAAGGGATTCAGCAGAGGGATTGTAGGATATTTGGATAAATATCTATTCCGGACATCTCCAATGGTTCCATCATTCTTTATTAGTTTTACCTTGAGGACAGGGAAATTTTAAATAATTTCTAAAAATCTAATTGTTCTGTTCTAATCATAGTTTTCTATTCATATCTAACAGTTACTGAGGCTACTGGATATACTTAACTGGGTTTAATAAATAATATAGGATAGTAATAATATAATGACACTAATTTAGATAATCTCCTACTCTAGAACTCTGTGTTAGATGAAAGCTTAGCATTACTTATATTATGATTATTTATTGCTATTACTACAAATTCTGAGTGCAGTTAACTTCTATTACAAGGATCTTAATTAGAGTTGGCAACAGAATTTAACAAAGCTTATTTATCTGTTTTCCAATTAAAATAAAAGACACTTCTACTCATGTTTAATGCCCCTGATTAAAATGGACATTTTGCTTTGCAATCTTTCATAAAGGTTAAATATAAATATATTTCAGTTGTCATTGCTGGTGCTCTTTTCATGAGATGTTATTAGCCATAAGATAAGGTCTGAAGGAAATGAGCACCCTCTGTGTCATGTCAAAATGTAGAGATAACTGCTCACCCATTTTCTGGAAGACACCGGGTTGGATGGTCTGTTTATCTCCCCATGGGTGTCCTTTGTTCATCTCAGAGGAAGTAGCTGCCTTTGCTGATAGAATTGGTAAGGGAAAGGCTTTCAGCCAGGGTTTTTAAGTTGTCCTAAGAAAATGGAATAAAACTCTATTAGTTTCCTATGGCTGCTATAACACATTACCACAGACTAAGGGACTTAAGCTGGCACAAATGTATTATCTTAATTGTTCTGAAGGTTAGAAGTTTAAAATCATTCTACCAGGCTAAAGTCAAGGTGTTGGCAGGGATGGTTCCTAATGGAACATCTGAGGGAGAATCAGTTTTCTTGCCTTTTATGAGTGTGTAGAGGCTGCCTGCATTCCCTGGCCCATGGCCCCATCCTCTCATCACTTCCAACTCTTGCTTCTGTCGTCACTGCTACTATTGACTCTGACCCCCTGCCTCCTCTCATAAGGATCCTTGTGATTGCACGGCGTTCACCCAGATAATCCAGGCTCATCTCCCTGTCTCAAGATTCTTAATTTATTCACATCCACAAAGTCCAATTTACCATGTAAAGTAGCATATTTTTACTATCCAGGGATTAGGATGTGGATATCTTTATTTGGGGGGCAGGGAGCCTTATTCAGCCTACCTCAAATGCAGACAATTTAGTCTTCTAAAATATGTGCAGAGTAGACAGTCAACCAATGCTTCTCAAATGAATACATGAGAAGGAACGCACAGAGATGTACAAGAAATCATATTATGAAAATGCACAAGAGTTGTGGTTGTATCAAAAGGAAAAGGGCAGCTTTCAAGTGAGTCATACAGGAGTAACCTCATAATCGCATGGTCAGATCCCCAGTTGAGCATAACAGGGGCTGGAAAGTTGAGTTTCAATTTGCAGTTGTTTGGTATCTAAATTTTTTTTAATGTTATTATTTTTCTATCTTTAATATTTATATTGTTTTCATGGGAAACCCAAAATTAAAGGGTAGAGAAGATATAGGCTATAAAATATGACAAATATATGACAATATATGTCAAAAGAAATATAATGAAATGGCTATACTTTTTATTGGAGTTTATAGTCTTATGGTGGATTCTAGATCCTTTTTTTTGTTTGTTTGTTTGTTTGTTTGTTTTTTTTGTGGTACGCGGGCCTCTCACTGTTGTGGCCTCTCCCGTTGTGGAGCACAGGCTCCGGACGCGCAGGCTCAGCGGCCATGGCTCACGGGCCCAGCCGCTCCGCGGCACGTGGGATCTTCTCGGACCGGGGCACGAACCCGTGTCCCCTGCATCGGCAGGCGGACTCTCAACCACTGCGCCCCCGGGGAAGCCCCTCTAGATCCTTTTTAACTTTATTCCAGAAGATATCAATAGAAAGAGAGGGAGGCAGGACAGGAGGAAAAGAGGAATGAAGCAGAGAGCCCCAGCAGTTGTTTAAAAATCAGCTTAGTTTATGATATGACCATTATTATTATGATCCTTGTCGATGATAGCATTACCATAATTACTGGGCTAAAAATATCATGACTACTCTTTAATGAAGTAAAATGTATTACTATTTAGTGTGGTGCATTTTACACAAAATACGTTCTCAAAAGATTTACAAAGCTACATAATGTAGTTGGAAATACATACCAAGGGAAAGACAAAGGGGGAAGTAAAAAATGAGGAAGCACTAAGTAAAGGTGGCTTTTATTGCATTTGAAATGAGACTTTAGGGCATGATACTAAAAAATGAGTTGAAGTAAGGAAAGCCTAGTGTGACAAAAGGAGAGTTGCCATATTAATTTGTCCATTCAATAATAAATTGCTTAGTAGATGTAATTTTATATCCAAGGGGTTGATTAGCTAATGTGGACAGTCTTTGGTTTAAGTTTATACATCTTCTATATTCAGTTTTTTCTATCTTGAGTGCATTCAAAGGTATGAAGTGAGCTACTTGTTAATAGATGAAGAAGTGAGCTGGTCACTTCCCTTTTTTACTGTCTAGTTCTCATAGCCATCATCCTGCCCACACTACATCCTGCTGCTACTTACAAGTTCTTCTGTATTCATCTTGACCAATTATAAAGACGTTTATTTATTTATTTATTTATTTATTTATTTATTTATTTATTTATTTATTTATTTATTGCAGTACGCGGGCCTCTCACCGTTGTGGCCTCTCCCGTTGCGGAGCACAGGCTCTGGACGCGCAGGCTCAACGGCCATGGCTCACGGGCCCAGCGCTCTGCGGCATGTGGGATCTTCCCGGACCGGGGCACGAACCCGTGTCCCCGACATCGGCAGGTGGACTGTCAACCACTGTGCCACCAGGGAAGCCCCTAAAGACATTTATTTAAAGAAAAATTGAGTGTCTGTCTACTACATACGTGGCATGATGTCATATTAAAAAAAAATCTACTTGCAAGGAGCTTAGACTTAATTGAGAGAGATAGACAAATATACCAATAAATTAGACCAGATTTAATTAAATGCATTAATTCTCACGTGTCATTTTAAGGCCCCCAATACATCTAGTGTTTATTACAATGCTATATTAGTCAGCTTGGTCTGCCATAATAAAATATTACAGACTGGGTACCTTATAAACAACACAGATTTATTTCTAATAAACCTGGAGGTTGGAAGTCCAAGATCAGGGTGCTAGCGTGGTCGAGGAGGGCCCTCTTCTGGGTTGCAGACTTCTGGTGGTTCCTTCATGTAGGGAAGGGGTGAGGGATCTCTCCGGGGAGTCTTTTATGAGGGCTCTACTCCCATTTAAGAGGTCTCAGCTCTCATGACCTAATCACTTCCCAAAGGTCCCACCTCCTCATATCATCACACTGGGCATTAGGTTTTCAACATATGAATTTTAGGGGGATACAAACATTCAGACCATAACATATTGACATTCAAAGTGTCCCATATTTGGCCTGTAGCCGTCCTTCCAGCTACTTACTGTGTCCTTTTGACAGGTTCCAATTACATTATAATCTAGATCATTTTAAAAATACTTTAACACAAAACCCCAAATAATGCAATGAAAAACTCACAAAGTCACATAGAATTGAGTATAAATGCTGGCAATGCTAGGTCCTAGCTGTGCTGCCTTAGCAAGCAAAACCTGAGTCTTCGTCTTCTAATCTGTAAAATGAGAATGAGGATTAATGAGAAAGCCTATGCAAAGCAACTAGCCCAGGGCTTACAATCATAATAGTAATAATAGCTAATACCTATTGGGCACTATATATGTAACATGTAGGTGTCCTTTATTTCTCTAAAATAGATAGGAATTCAGTAACCTGAAGAAGATTTTAAATCCAGGAAAAGTGGCTTTAGAGCCATAGCAAGGAGGTAATAAATGTGAATTCTGTTATTATTAAATGTTAGTTTTATTGTAATGAAAGTGGAAGTAAATGAATTATCTTTACGAAATAGCAGAGGGTCTACCTAATTTCAGTTAGAGGATATAGGAATATGAGTTACACTAGCATAGGAGTCTTTATCCCCCACTCCCCCAAGTGCCCTTAAGCGTAAGATTAGAAGAGAGTAAGAGAGGTGTTTGTGATTTAGCTGAGTATCAGGATATGCATATTACTTTACATGTTCTAAAATCTCATTTCTAACTAAATAAGAATATTTGGCAAAATCTTAGTTCCAAATGCCCTACTGGTCACAGGAAAGAAAAAGGAAGGATAGAAAATCTTTTAGCTGCCACAGTAGAGGCAGAGAAGAGAAAATGAGAGGGAAACAGAGGCAGGAGAGAAGAAGGAAGAAAGGATGGGGTGTGAGAGGGCGGGGGAGAGAGAATGACAAACAGTCTGTTCAGAGGAGAACATAGTATCTCAGGGGTCAGATGCCTCCTGGTACCCGTGCCATCTCTTGACAAGTCCTGAGTACTCAGATCAATTAGATTAAATAATCGAATTCCAATACTAGCTTCCAAGAAGAGATTGCAAACAATGGCAGGGGAAATGGGGAGTGCCTATTTTAAAATAGGGAGATGGCTACCATCCTTTTATCTCTGGCATTGTGAAATGTCCACACAGAGAATGTTCTCGGGATTCACTTTTGACGCAGTGGATGTCAGTTCTATGCTGGTGGTGGAGGAGATGCACCCATTTATCCCATAGCCCTGTTCTCCGTAATCCTCTTCTACACGATTAACAATTGCTTGGGTGGCTGCCTTCTTGACTTCCCTGACAGCAGTGTAATTTTGTTTTACAGGTAAGATGTAGCAGAAACAAATTAAAGTGGGAACAGTTATAATCTTGAAATTGTCTCAAAGAGGCATCTCCTTCCAGCTAGTCAAAACATCGGAGCCCAAGGTCAATTCTGAACAGTAAGGAGGGATGACATATCTGTCCTCTCCTTGGAGGAGTGTTGGAGGACCCACACACTTGTACGTGCACTTGGCAGTGTGCTCATTCATGATGCCAAAGGAAGCTGTGGTGTCACAAAATCAAGGAGATGAATAGGGACTGACTCAAAGAGCCAGTTACATTAACTCTTGGGACTGAGCCATGAAATACTGCATGGAGCAAGATGAGAGGCATTAGATAGCTTCTAAATCCGTAGACCTTCTTGGGACCCTTTAACAGTGATGCTAACCCAAAATCTTATTAGGTCTGAAAAAATGGGCAAGGTGATCTTTGCATAAAGAATGCTCTGGAGTGCTAGTCACACACCAGCATACTGGGAACAATAAGTACACAGAGGTATTTGTTCAAAATAGTTGATTTCCCATATGGCTTCTTAACCAAGAAAACATAGAAGACAACTCACAGTTTACTGAAATGTTTGTTGTCCTTTGTTCTAAGCCATCCTCCCAGGATGGGGATAAAATATGGAGTTTTGATGCTAAGACACTGTTTTTACTAGAAATGCTGTCAGGGTCCTGGTGATTCCCTAGGACAAGAGGAAGTGCCTCCTGACATGACCACTGTGCTGTTTACTTTAGTGCTGACATTGATTTTTCTCCTCTTGGCATGTAGAAGTCCCAGGTGCCCCACTGACCCACTGCCTGAGGCTGTAATTACTCCAGGAGTAGGGAATGAAAAGGGCATATCTCCTCTGCTTTCAGGGAGTGACAGACTCAGGGATTTAGGCAGGTCCTGCATTAAGGTGGATCTCTCAGGAGAGTTAAAGACTCCCACACCTTGATTTGTACATTTTTGCATTAATAGAGGCCGTGCTCATTATCACTGAAGGCTGCGCAAATTGTGGAATTGGCCTATGACTCTGAAACTGTTTCATCATAAAGTCAGATCCTAATGCTCTTATTGGAAACCCAGACAAAAAATAGAATGATTGTTACTAGGCAGCTTCCTTTTTTCAGAGTAATTCTATTTAGTGAGTTCTTTTCTACTTCATTAAAATATATATCTATATAAAGTTTATGATATCTTTTAAAGTGAGCTGGTTGTTATAAGCCATTTTTAGGGACACGCTATTTTCAAAAGCATTTTTAAGCGATATGAGTGATCATCCCATGTATTTTTATTCCTTAGAGAGTCTGAGATTTGGTAATTTTGTGAAATCCATTTTCAAACTCTACAAAGCTCTCTATACATCATATTAAAAGACCTCTGCCTAATTTTTAAAAGTGTGTGTGCTTCTAGATTAATATTCAAGCTGTATCCTTGTGAGTGAGTAAGCTTTCCTCCCTTAGACAGGCTGCTTAGCTGATTTTTAAAGTTAATTATGGTGCAAAGAAATCTAAAGGTCAGACCGTGTCTATTTTCCTGGCTTATTCAATGCGATGGGCATATGGGCACCAGATTAATCCATTCACTGCTGACCCAAATAATAATTTTCGTGTACACTTTAACCTGTTTCCTGTTCCAGGTTCTTAGGCTCCTTAGTCTGCTTTAGGGTCTTCAGAATGGATTATCATAGTACACAACACCCAAGGATTCCATGAAGATCCCCTTAGGATTTCAAATCATAAACTATAAGACTGCCTTTCTGTAATATTTTCCTAAGTTATCTACATATTTCCTAAATTGCCTGGATTATGTTGTTTTATCCTTACTACTCAAGGAGAAAATTAAATTTTGGAGAGAATTTTGAAAAGCGTGTAATGCTTAGGGTTAGTTACTTAGGGATGGTTTGCTCGCAGTTTTGTAAATTATCTTCTTATTTATTCATTCATTCACTCATGTATGCATTCATTCATTCATCGATTTCTTAACTGAGCAATAATCTGGGCTCATCACCATGCTGAATACAAAGACACATAGAGCCTGAAATAAGTATGTGATCATAACCTGAACTAGAAATGCAGACCAAGATTCTACCAGTGAGAGATGGAACCAAGCTACACACCCTCTGCAGTCCATGATAGCAGAACCTTGAGGGTGTTCGAAAGGATTCAGGAAAGAAGAGGGACCATGAGGGAGTGGAAACTGAGGTGTGATCTAAAGCAGTATATTTGGTGTCTGTTTAGGGGGAATAGCTTTTCCTTGAAATAAACCAAAATAGTCACACGTAATTAAAATAGTATGCCATGACTCTCTATGCAAATCTGAAGCCAATAATTGTGGTAAAGTTGTATTCTCATAACTTATCATAAATCAGCTGTCCCCAAAATCACTTCTGGTGTGCTTTCATAGAATGAAAGGATTATCCATCCGTCTCTACGTTAGAGAAGTTATATCTCCTTCTACTCCTTGAAAAGTATTAGAAGACAGTAGGTTCTGACTAAATGCTTATTAAGTAGCTCATTTCCTCTGCCACAGTTTGAACCCAAATATTCTCAAATAGGGGAATGTTAAACGTGTGAGTGTGTGGATTTATTTGCCTCTGTATCAACTGGACCAATGCATGTGGGCTTAGAGGAATGATCTAGGAACAGGGCTGGAACTAAGATGAGGAAGGGGCTTCCCTGGTGGCGCAGTGGTTGAGAGTCCGCCTGCCGATGCAGGGGACACGGGTTCGTGCCCCGGTCCGGGAAGATCCCACATGCCGCGGAGCGGCTGGGCCCGTGAGCCATGGCCGCTGAGCCTGCGCGTCTGGAGCCTGTGCTCCGCAACGGGAGAGGCCACATTGGTGAGAGGCCCGCGTACCGCAAAAAAAAAAAAAAAAAGATGAGGAAGGTAAGGCTCTTGCCTGGGCTCCAAAGCACTTAGTAATCCAGGCAGTATTTTAATGCAATATTTTTTTATATCAAAATTAATGCAATAAAACCCATGACAAACAAGATATCACAATTTTAAATAAAGTCAATTGGTTTTACCAATTTTTTTCTCTGGCTTCAGGCTCCAGTGTGGCTCAACACGGTACCAATCTAGAAGAGCTGTAGATACAGAATAGGCACTTATGTCCTGTAAAAGCCATAGAACTTTGACTCTGGGTTACATTATTTCTCAGATATTTTTTTTTTAGGCATGCCTACTTGATTTTCTGGTGATCCTGTAAAGAGAACATGCATCACTGGAGCAATGTTTCTACCAGTCTACATAGTATTTGAGTATGTGAGAAGTAGAAGTATCCTTGAAGGTCACATAGCAGTCCAGAGTTAGGAACTAATTAACAAGTGAGTGAGATGCAGTTTGTTCTAGAACCTTCTCTTTTGTCTCGCAGTCCACTGCTTTTAAGTCATCATGCTACCTGGGACCTGAGTGTTTCATAGGTAGAAGTAGGTTATTTATCATTTAGAGCTCCTGTTTGTGAAATCTCCTAGGGATGTTCTATGAAAATTCAATTTAACCTTCTCACACAAAATGAGTACACCACATGGGAGTAGACAAAGGACAGATAAATTAATTCCCATCTATGATTATGTAAATGCATTCTGGTTTTCATGCATGCATTTAATGGGTTAGCAATCATAATTTTAAATACTGTGCTAAGAAATGGTATCATCTGGAGACTGTAAATTAAATGTGTTCGTGTATTAACTGGCATTCTTAGGATTCCAGATCTTAGAGAAATAGAGTGAGAAGAAGCTGTAACTGAAATGTTTTATGTATGAGGGAAATGGGTCCCCTCTGATGCCATTTCCTGCCACAGAAGAAGTTCCATAACAAGCAGTTTGAACTTCCTTAGTAAAGAAAGCCAGGTACATTCCTGGGGTGCTTGGATTTGATTCCAGGAGCTGGAAGCTACTGTTATTGGCAACTGAAAATGTACAAGTTCTCATGCTACTCCAAGGGCCACTTGTTTTCTGAGTTTATCTGTGTCTAAAGATCCTATCCCCAGGGGTTTCTCCGGTGGCGCAGTGGTTAAGGATCCGCCTGCCAATGCAGGGGACACAGGTTCGAGTCCTGGTCTGGGAAGATGCCACATGCCACAGAGCAGCTAAGCCCATGCACCTGCGCGCCACAACTACTGCAGCCCGTGCACCTAGAGCTCATGCTCCTCAGTAAGAGAAGCCACAGCAATGAGAAGCCCGCACACTGCAACGAAGAGTAAGCTCTGCTCGCCGCAACTAGAGAAAGCCCACATGTAGCAACGAAAACCCAACTCAGCCAAAAATAAATAAATAAATTTATTTAAAAATAAATAAATAAATATTCTATTCCCAGAATATCCAGCTCAGAATCTACAAATTTTGTTTCTGTCTTATGTCCCTGGCTTTGTCATGGGCCCTAGTACCAAGAAAGGATATGTGTGTTTATTTATTCGTATGTAGTTAAATAATCAGATTTCAGACTACACAGTTAAGGTCCAACTTAAAAGAGATAAATACTCATATTTGTGATAAGTGGATTATTTTAGGGTTGTGAAATTATTTATACTCTAACTTCATCAAAACCATGACAAGCTATGCATCTTACAAAGTAAGTTACCTGATTTCATCCACCCTTTCTGCTCCCCTTCCTCCTGTACATCCCATTTTTATAAGGTGTTTCCAGGGCCTGGGAAATAAAATGCATTTTTTGCAGGTAATAGGTTGTTTTCTTATCAGGCTCTGACAATTTGTGCTCTCACAGCCTCGCTTTCTGCCATCACGACTGCCTGAAAGAATCATTCTAGTGTGACCAACATTTTTTTCTTTTTTTTTTTTTAAATATTACTCAGCCATAAAAAGAAACAAAATTGAGATATTTGTAGTGAGGTGGATGGACCTAGAGTCTGTCATACAGAGTGAAGTAAGTCAGAAAGAGAAAAACAAATACCGTATGCTAACACATATTTATGGAATCTAAGAAGAAAAAAAAAAGGTCATGAAGTGACCAACTTTTGAATGTCCTCTTTAGTCCCTCTTTATTTGCGAGGGCTGCCTGAGGCATTTTGTCTGCTTGCCTTCTTTCACAGCTCCCTATGACCTGAGGTGAGAGGGAAATCTTAGAAGCAGAGGCAGAATGGCTGTTTGAAACTCTAGCCTGGCTTTCCTCAATTGTCAATTTTATTTTATTTGACTGTGGCGGTTTCATGGGTATATCAGAGCCCTCAGATATCGCTTAAGGGAAGCTAATAAAATCCCTGACAGATTAGATTATTTTCTGTTTCTCTCTATTGAACTTTTTGGCAGTTGGGCTTGATGGGTTAAAACTCAAAGGAAGTGTCTTGTTTTCCATTGCGGCCTAAGCTAGATTCTTAGATCAGGACATATAGCTTCTTAGCATATTTTGCCATCTGCAAAATACAGAGTGAAATGTCCCGCTCCTAACGTCCGCCATGTGCCGGCTTCTTGCCTGCTCACTGGACACATTTGCTTGCCTGGTACTGGCATCTCACTGTTAGCTGGGACTCTGGACACATCATTGTCTCCAGGGCTGGGATGTACTTTCACTTACTTTAAGAACCTGTTCAGTGGGTGTTGACTTGAATGTAAGTCTTATACGGGTTGACCACCTGGTAGTCAAGAGGAAGTAATTATTCTAGAACGTCTAGTGAAGACCTACTTCAGGCTTTTCTCTGAATGTAAAAGAAAAAGTCTCCAACCTTGAAAAAAGATAAAAGATTGTGCCAAGAACAGAAGGAGATACTAAGGCATGTTGAAGAACAACCACAGAGAGCCATTTACCTGCTAAACGTCTTGTATGATAGAAGACTCTTTCATCTCACTTCTACCATCTTGTGTGATCTTAAAATGGCCCCTTTGTCCTGGCCTGTCTAAAAAGATCTTTTGTTCAACACTGAACTCTAGTCTGGAAAGGTTTAAATGACTATCCTAGAGAGAGCAGAATTGGATTTGATACCCTCTTACCCTTATAATCTTTGCTTCACACTGTAATCCAAGATGGAAACCCGGGGGGAAAAAAGGGAAGACATGATTCCTAACCTCAAAGAGCTTATACTAAAGTTTGTTTTTTCCTTCTCAATCAGAACTTCCTTATTAGCTATTGCTAGTTGACTAGCTAATATGATAAAGAAATTAAAGAGTTTATAGGTGACTGTGTGTTATTTCCCAAAGATGAATATTCGTGATTTAAGAGAGACTTTCTGGGTCATGATGCCATAAAGTTTTAGATGGTGGCTCATGCTCAGGTAGGTAGACTTGGAAGAAAATAATCTAGGTAGGAGTGAGGGTTACGATTTTCCTATTATTTATTTATGCCTAACCTGTGTTTAACCTGTTGTTTTATTTAATCTTTTATTTCTGGGTTTGATATTTTTTATTTTTGTTTTGGGTTGCTTATTTATATTAATCTTACTATCCCCTGTCACTTCTTATCTGTTTTTTTTTTCCCTTACTATCCTCAAGTAGATAGTCATTAAAGGAGTAATACATCAAGGCAAAAGAAATTACCTTTCAGTGTAAAACTCAAAGTAATTTTCAGAGATTTAGAAACTTTACAGCCATGGCATTTTGCTTATCTGCTTTATTTTATATCTTTTCTATAGTGAGTAAAGATTTGCACAGGACCGTGCTCACGTACACACGCACACGCACACACCCCGAGCAGCTCAATGTATTTGCATTTGATTCCTTCAGTTCAAGGAATAGAACATCACCAGCTGCCCAAGGAGCCCCATCATGACTTTCCTAGTTGCTTACCTCTGTGTCCCGCCAAAGGAAGACACTATCTTGAATTGTATTGAATCCACGTCCTTACTTTTCATTAGAGTTTTACTTCCTAAGCCAGCGTCTCCAAATGTTATAGTTTAGTTCTTGTTTTTGAGCTATATATAAATGGAATCACACAATATGTATCCTCTTGTGTCTAGCCTTTTCTCTGGGTGGTATGTTAATAAGAGTCATCCATGTTTTTGCATAGCTGCAGTTTGCTCATTTTATTCATATTTAGTGTTCCATGGTAGCAAGATACCATAATTTACTTATCCATTCTAGCGATGACAAATATTTGGATTATTTCCTGTTTCTAGCTCTTATGTTCTTCTTGGACAAACTTGGACATGTCTGTTTCGATTCACAAGCACATGCTTACCTGTTGGGTATATATCTAGATGTGGAATTGTACATTTTCAGCCTCAGTAGATAAAGTCAACCTGTTTGCCAAAGTGGTTTTATCAATTTATACTCTCACCCAGTGTTTATGAGAGTTGCTATTAGTCTGCATTCTAGTAAACACTTTCAGTCATTTTAATTTTAGCTTTGCTTATGGCTAGGTACTGGTTTGATTTCATTCTAGTTTCAATATGCATTTCCTTGGTAACTAATGAGGGCAGCCACCGTTTTATATATTTATTGACCATTTGGTATCTTTCTTGATATGACTGTCTAGACCCTTTCTCCATTTTTGCATTCATTGGTTGTCTTTGTGTATTGAATCTATTGATCAATTTGAGGAGACATGATATTTTAGTATAGAGTATTTCAGTACTTTACAATACTCAATTTTCAAATATTCCAGTACTTGATACAATATTTAATAAGCTGATTTTCACAATGTAGAGCACTTAAGTGTTCTAAGACTTTAATATTTACTAGTTCTTCTTTACATTTTCTAAATATTTTATAGTTTTCTGTGTAGAAGTCTTGCCCATCTTGCATTAAGTTTATTCTGGAGTTTTCAGGCTCATGCGCTTGTACACTCTCTCTCTCCCTCCCTCTCTCTCCCCTTCTTCCCTTATTTCCTTTCCTTTTCCTTCCTTCCCTCCTTCCTTCCTTCCTTCCCTCCTTCCTTCCTTCCTCTCTCCCTCCCTCCCTCCCTCTCTCCTTCCCTCCCTCCTTTCTTTTTCTCTCTCTTTCTTTGTCTCGTTCTCTCTTTTTGCCTTATTTTACCAGCTGGACCTTCCCGTAGAGCACTAGTTCTCAACTCAGGGCAATTTAGCCCCCCAGAAGAGATTTGACAATGTGTAGACGTTTTTGATTTTCACAACTGAAAGATCCTACCAGCATCTAGGGATAGAAGCTACGTATGTTGCTAAATATCTACAATGCAGAGGACAACCCTCCACAACAAAGACTGCCAGACCTCAAATGCCACTAATGCCAAAGTCTAGTAACTGTGCAGAATAGCATTGTATAGGAAGGACAATACAGGACCTCTTGCCTTGTTTCAGTAGCAAGGTAAAAGCTTTTAACATTTAACTAATCAGTGTAATGCATCTTGCAGCCTTTTAGTAAATAACTTTTATTAAATAAATGTCATTTTCTTCTGACCATACTTTGCTGAACGCTCTTATGGTGAACTGGACATCATATCTGCAAAAATGTTTAAGAAAGCACATTGAGACCTAAGAAGATGTTATGTTTCTCCAAAGAGAATTCACACTGCTTCTTCTGTAAGAGGCCTTTCAGCAGAGATTGAGATAACTAAACACTGAACTTCAATATATACTTCTGCATACTTCTGGTTTACCCTTGCTCATTGACTATAGCATCTATATCTACACATATATATCTATATCTATATTTATATCTATATCTATTTGTCTATAATCCCAAAGTAGCAGGTTTACCAGGGCTCCCCCAACAGTCTGTTCACTGGTCTTAGACACACATCCTTGTAGCCTTTGTCCATCAAGGCTGTCCCCTGCAGGATCACCCTCAGGACCTCTCAGTCTCTTCACATTGAAGAGAACCAGTCCCATGGAGTAAAATGGGCCCTAAATTCTAGGATCATCACTTCCCTTTGCCTATTTTTTTCCCATTTCCTAGGAATTCTTCATTCTGTTTTTTACCTTTTCATTGCCTTCAAGCAGAGTTGTTTTTAAGTTGTATTCTTTTTTTAATAGAGATTCTCAATGGGAAGATTGTTCTGAATTATCTAGTCCACCACTACAGGAAGCAGAATTCTTGTTTTATTGGTATATGCAATTTATTAAATAAATGTTAATTTATTTCTAGATAGAACTTTAAGGAAATCAGCATTGTAAACTATTGAAAATGTTGAGATGTGCTCATACTTGGCAAGTAAAAAAGTCATTCTTATATGAATGAAAAGTTTGAACCATTTTTCCTTTAATTATTATAATCACAATTTACATACTTAAACAGAAGAGATGTCCACCTACGCTCACCATTCCTGAATTAGGAAAAGAATAATTAAATGATTAAAAAGTAATTCTGGAATAGAAGTGACTTGTAGCTCCCTAATTTTTCAGCTGAATTGGCACAGCTTCTTTAATTGTCATGTCAATACCATCAGTGGTTAGATATGTTTTCTCTCTTCTCTGTATTATGCAGATGCATTTAAAGACCATTCTTTAGCACAGAAGTGGATTGGAGGTTAAGTGAAATCAGATAATCTAGCAGTCAGCAAGTTTTAAACCTTTGGGGATTTCCAAGCCTGACCAGGGAAACACAACAGGATTTTTGTCACTTTGGTCCAGGTTTTAGAAAACAGTATAAATCTAAAGAGGCTACCAGTTGTGGGTTTGATTTCTCTATCCTTCAAGTTACATACAGCACCTCAGAAAAATGTCCACTCTGATATCTCTGCTTTTCTCATAAACAAGGATTTCACAGTCTGGGCTTATTAGTCTGCCTTTTGACAGTACAAAATCTTTTGTAAATTGCTTTTAAAAGAGGAAGAAGAAAATTCCTCTCATGCTGTTTAGATCCTCAGTCTTAATTCCAAGCATTTATATTGACAGAATGGATATATGCTCATTTTCTAAATATTCTCTGCGAACCTCTAACCCTATTGGAATTAATTGAATAACTATATATATATATATATAGAGAGAGAGAGAGAGTAGAACCTCTAAGGATAACGAATCTGAAAAGAAATGAGAAAAAGGGAAATTCAGCCAAGTACCAGTCACTTTAGACATTTTAGTTGTTTTGCAATTATAGTTTCAATTGCTGAAAATTTTCTTGAGTGCTTCATTGTCTCACTGATCTACCAGGAAATGAGAGCTGTGTTAAGAGGAGGAAAAAGAAGAAAACACCTGTTTCATCCTAGCCTGAATATTGGTCTGATCGGACACAGGATATGGTTTTCACTGTTGCTTTTGACCTGTACAGAGTGACTCTAAACATGCATTTAGAAGCCACTACAGAAAACAGTTTCCCCCAAATAAATAAAACCTTGGCTTATATCTAGGTGATGTTATACCAAAATGGTATTTGAAATATTTTTAGAACATTAAGATGCTGCTAACTTTGGAGAAAGGAAAATAAGGTTGGTTTTATGCTAACAGCTCATTTTCCTATAGCAATCAACTCCTTGGCATAATGTGAAAAATGTCAATAAAAAGGAACACTTAGTGAATGCTCTCTCTGCTAAGTACTTTTGGTTCATTTTTTTTTCCCACCATTCAATCCTCACAACACCACCATGGGAAGAGGTTCTGTTGTACAGTTGAAGAAAATGCAGTTTAAAGTGATGAAATAACTTGCCAGTCATCCATTTAGTAAATGGCAGCATCTGAATTTAGAACCAGGTCTGGCTTTATTCTCAACCCCAGTGCTGCTGCATCATGTATTGGGGGCCGGGGCGGGGAGGGGGGTGGTTCACAGTGATTGCATCATAGGTATCTGAACAAGGTAATGGATAGATGAGAATAATCTATAAACTCTACGATTCAGCTATCCTCAGGTAAAGACAAGGAGTTTGAGACACATTTATTAGAATTTAGAGGGGCACCCTTGAAAGTATGAGAAGAAGTCTGTTTCTCTTCTCTTTTTGTTGTTCTGAGCACCCAATTTCCAAGATGTGGTGGTGGGCTTCCCCCACACCAACAAGCAGTTCTCATACATCAGCAGAGTGTCTGAGAATTCAACGCAATTCTTCCACTATCCTCCCAAAGGTAGCATCAGATTCCATAGGGTAACGGTTTAGTCCTACAAGTCTGTGCTCCCCGCCTTCAGATGCGAGTCACGAGCCCAGATTGTTACCTGTGCTTGTAACGGATTGGCTATAAATTAGAGGTTCCCAAGACTCTCTCCTCAGCTTCTACTAATCTACTAGAATGGCTCAGAGAACTCAGAGAAACATGTTACTTACTGGTTATCACTGGTTTATTATAAAAGGATATAACTGAGGAATAGCCAGATGGAAGAGATGCACAGGGCAAGGTATGGGGAAAGGGTGCAGAGCTTCCATGTTCTCTCCGGGCATGTCACTCACCCCAGATCTCCACATGCTCATCAACCCAAAACCCTGTCCTTTCAGGTTTTTGTGGAAGCTTCCTTACATAAGCATGACTGATAAAATCATAGACCATTGGTGGTTGAACTCAATCTCCAGCCCCTCTTCCCTCCCCAGAGGTCACGGATGGGACTGAAGGTTCCAAACGTCTGATCACATGGTTGATGTTCTTGGCAACCAGCCCTCATTCTTAAGTGCTTCCAAAAGAAGTCACGTCATTCACCTAACCAAAGACGCCTTTATCACTCTCATCACCTAGGAAATTCCAAGGGTTTTGGGAGTTGTGAGCCACGACCTGTGGACAAAGACCAAATATATATGAGAAATATATATCTGAATGATCAAATATATATTTCTTATAAATATCAATATCACCACTTCCCATTATAGACACATTCAAAAGATCACTGGGCAGTGAAAACAGAATAAAGCAACAGAATGTAATGACTTACTCTTTCTGTACTACCTTGAAAACTATTGTAGCTTTTAGCATCCAATTGTATAACTACTGTGCGTAACACTTGTCATTATTTACAGGACTTGTCGCTTATTTTCAAAATTGAAATTAGTGATTTATTTCAAAAATCCCCTAAAAAGGTATCCCCTTTCATTCTTGCTCATGACTGATTCATAAAATCAATAATATGCAGGTCCAGTATTTGAGAGATTTCCTTTTAAATGAGTCTCCAGGGCTCCAGTGACTCAAAAAAAGCCCATTAAAATATATTTTAAAAATTAAACTGAACCCACCAAATAACACATCCCTGAATGCTTATGTGAAAATAATGTAAAAGAGAAGGTTAAATAAGTTGATGTATATTTTATTGTATTTAAAATATTTATATGGTATGAAAATTTAGTGAGGTGGAATCTTTTATCAGAGGCTGCTCAGTTAATAAACTACAGATATGTAACATTCATCTTTACATAGTAAGATGTAAGATTCATTTTTACATAGATATAATTTATTAATTCCATTTATTTAATTCCATTCAATACCAATGAGAGGCTTCGAGTAGTTGAATGATTAACATGATAATTTATAAAACATGTAATTTCCCTCATACAGTTCCCTTTTGGAAATATCATAGACTTACCTTCACATACTGATTTTCATTAGCCCTGATTTATTTTTCCTAGAAAAACAGACCCTGTTCTTCTTCTTTCCCCCTGTTTATTTATTTGTTTTTAGAAACAGTTTTACTGAGATATAATTCACATACCATAGATCCTATTAGTCTTTAATTACATGGAAGTAAAAGTTGACCTTAGGTCAGAATGACACATGTTGTAATAGGAAAAGTTTGGAATGTAGGTTATTTTTAGAATTATCAAAGCAAAAGCCTTTATTTTTATCAAAACCGTATCTTATTTAGAAATAATAATAGATGCATTTCTTGTCCTAATAACAAACTAATAGTAAATCTGAGGTATTAAACTGACTTAATGTAATCAAACAACCTTCTTTTCTTTCTTAATTTTTGAAGACTTAATTATTTTAGAGCAGTTTTAAGTTCACAGCAAAACTGAGAGGAAGGTAGAGAGAGTTCCCATATACTCCCGGCCTCCATATATGCACAGCCTCCCCCATTATTAGCATCCCCCACCAGGGTTGCACATTTGTTGGAATTGGTGAACCTATTTGCCATCATAATTGCCCAAAGTCCATAGTTTATATGAGGGTTCATTCTTGGTGCTGTACATTCTGTGGGTTTGGTCAAATGTATAATGACATATAGTCATCATCATGGTATCATACAAAGTATTTTCATTGTCCTAAACGTCCTCTATGCTCTGCCTGTTTATCCCTGCAGCACCCCAGCCCCCAGCCCCCAGCCCCCGGCAACCATTGGTCTTTTTACTGTCTCCCTAGTTTTGCCTTTGCTGTTTCCAGAATGTCATGTAGTTGGAGTTACACGGTATGTAGCCTTTTCAGACTGGCTTCCTTCACTTGATAATATGTATACAAGTTTTCTCCATGATAGCTCATTTATTTTTAGCACTGAATAATATTCCATTGTCTGGACATACCGCAGCTTATTTATCTATTCATCTATTGAAGGACCTCTTGTTTGCTTCCAAGTTTTGGCAATTCTGAATAAAGCCGCTGTAAACGTGACGTGCAGGTTTTTGAATGGACATAAGTTTTCCGCTCCTTTGAGTAAATACCAAGGGGTGAGATTACTGGATTGGTAAGAGTGTGTTTAGTTTTGTAAGAAGCTACCAGACTGTCATCCAAAGTGGCCATACCATTTTGCATTCCCCCCCCCCCCTCCCCGCCCCTGCCAGCAATGAATGAATGAGAGTTCCTGTCATTTCACATTTGGTGCTGTCAGCGTTTTGGATTTTGACCGTTCTGTTAGGTGTGTAATGGTATCTCATCCTTGTTTTAATTTGTATTTCTCTGATGCCGTATGATGTGGAACATCTTTTTGCTTATTTAACAGCTGTATATCTTCTTCGGTGAGATGTCTGTTAAGGTATCTGGCCCATTTTAAAATTAGGTTGTTTTATTTTCCTAGTATTGAGTTGTAAGAGTCTTTTATCATATGTGTTTTGCAAGTATTTTCATCTAGTCAGTGACTTGTCTTCTCATTCTCTTGACATTTTCTTTCACAAAGAAGAAGTTTTTAATTTTGATGACGTCTAGCTTATCAGTTATTTCTTTCATGTATCATGCTGTTAGTGTTGTAGCTAAAAGCTGTCGCCATGCCTAAGGTCACCTAGGTTTTCTCCTACATTATCCTCTAGGGGTCTTAATGTTCTGCATTTTATATTTAGGTCTGTGATCCATTTTGAGTTACTTTTTGTGAATGGTGTAAGCCCTGTATGTAGATTTATTGTTTTGCATGTGAATGTCCAGTTGAGTTGTTCCAGCATCATTTGTTGAAAAGACTTTGCTCCATTGTATTGCCTTTGTTCCTTTTCAAACAAAGATCAGTTGACATATATTTCTGTGGATCTATGTCTGGGCTCTCTGTTCCATTCCAGTGATCTATTTGTCTGTTCTTTTACCCATACCACACTGTCTTGACTACTGTAGCTTTACAGTAAATCTTGAAGCCAGGTAGCATCCGTTGTTCAATGTTGTTCTTCAATACTGTGTTGGCAATTCTGGGTCTTTTGCCTTCTTTTATTTTTAACTGATGAATTTTTGAGCCATGCTGCTTCATTTCTGTCAGTTTATTCTGTGATCTTAACTAAATCTTGCCAGTGATGTTTTGATCGTGCCTTTACTATATTAAAGTCACATTCTCTCTTATTGTTCTACATTTCTGAATTTTCTGAAGCGTTCTTGGTTTCTCGAACTTGCAAATGGAATTTTACAATGTGTTTTCTTCTTCTTCTGAAAATGAAAATTGTGAACCTAAAGATAGATTCAAAATTGTTTATTATGGAAAGAAAGACAAGTAGATAGCCCTCCGGAAAGTGGTATCCTATGGCCCTTTATAATTATAACTATATATTTATGTTTATGTAAATGATGTCCTACCAAATAGTTATCTGCAGTACCAGTTGGTAGCATTTGTACTGAATCTTGGTGATGCTTTATTTCTAAATTTTAGTAATTTTTAAATGGAAACCCCCTTTTTTCCTTAATGCCTTTAAAAGATGATGTCGAGTGCAAATTAATTTTAAATAGTTGAGTTTTGTTTCTGTACGAGATAGTTAACATCTAAAAGAAAAGTGTCAGCCTGCCAACTGCATAATGCACTCTCCCGAGAATTAGACCTTGCACATGCCCACAGAATGTAGAAAAGTAATTCTGTCTACAGAATAAACTCAAAAATATTTCACCTCCGCCTTAGCTTCAGCATATTTTAAAATCGGGTGTGCCATTGAGAAATGGGTTTGGATGTTCTTATTACTTTTTTTAAATGGAAGCTACAGTTTTTCAGAAGTCAAGCACGTTGTGTCAATGTACACACTGAGCCAACGGGCCTGCCAAAGGAGCAACAGAACTTACTCTCTTTGCAAGCTGGAGTGGTGGGTTATTTACATGCAGATCACCCACCACGCTGGGCTGAATTGCCCCCACCTACAGGAGCTCAGGACTTCATATCACTTTGAAAACACTAGGCCAGGGCTAGAGATGTCTGTGGGCCCTCGTTCCTTGATTACATTTATGGTTGGATTCACAAATTTATAAAAATAAGCCAGTTCAGTTATTTGGGGCCAAATGGAATATAGATGAAGAAATTTTTATACACTTGATGAAAGGAATGGGTCCAAAAGCAATTACTATTTTGAACTTTGAAAGCCGGGCCCGCTGCCATTAAGGCCAAAGCATGAACCGTTGCATTCTCTGCCTGGCAAGCTAAGCTCTGGTTTGAAATGAACTCTTAAGGTTCTCCCTTACTTCAAACAGGCGTTAAAATGTTCAAGTCTTTCTTCTTTAAAACAATTCTTAATATTTACTATCTAACCAGTGATTTGGAAAAACTAGACTTTTCTAGAGAGAGGGAAAAAACATGCTCACGGGTTATCAGTGTTATCATCAAATGAGTAATTTATTGGAGGGCCTGGTGCAGCAAACTAATTTTCTGGTTGTAAAACAAATGGTGCTTTTCTGAAGTATGTGAAATGAATTGAAAACTTTCCATCTTAAAAAAAAAAAGAGGATTAACGGTAAGAAATATACATTCAATAACATTAAAAGACAACATTTTCACAGTGATATCTAACATATGTCCTCCTAGTCTTGAATATCTATGAAGTCTTCTACATATTAGTTTTCCATGTTTTATCCAGTATATTAAACTTGGCGTGTGTGCGTGCATGTGTGTGTGTGTGTGTTTAGTTTCGGGAGGGGGGATGGAAAATGATCGTGGCCTCATTAAATAAAAAGTCTAGAGGTCATCTTTCTAAATTCTATTTAGAAACTGGGCCATTGAATCTCCTTCTTAGATTTGATTCACCTGTCCGATTACTATAATTGGACCAGTAATTGTCAAAAAACAGCACTGCAGTGGTTGCATTTTTATAACCAAGATAACATTTGACTTACAAATTTACATAACTCTTCTGCACATAAAAATGATAGACATTTTCTTTGATGATAAAATCTATACTGGGACTTTCATTCATTTAATGTACACATTTAGTTTTTTAGCATTAAAACTAATGTCAACCTAAAATTGAAACAAATTACTGTGTATTTGCTGGAACATCATTATGGGATATCTTAGTGGGAGGATTAACATTTTTCTTTGATTTTTTTTTTTCTGTTTCTTATTCTGTGGTGACAGGTGACAGTTTTTATTATTATTTTTTACTGGTACTCTCAGGAATATGTATTGTGAGTCTGGAGGAAATGTAGAAAGAATGGACCAGGAGCAAACTCTTACTCCTGGCAAGAGTAAGGAAAAACAAGGCAGAGATGATAAGATAATAGGTCTGTTGAATCCTCATCATGGGCTGAAGGAGAATATCAAACAGTACTATATTCTTACGACCTGTCACTGGTGAAATTCCAGGTGGAGTCAGATTTACAATGATTGGAATGTTTTGAGCTTAGTTACACAGTTTTGTTTGCCCTGTTTTGCAAAATTAATTCCCTCTTAACTAGGATGCGTTCATTTTTTGGTGTGTTATGCGTAATTCCAGCTATTCGTTTTTGGATTTTTTCAAATAATCATGAAAGTATTCCTGGGTTTCAGATCAAAAATCATTAAAAATGATTTGCAACAAAGGAAGTTGCTTTATGTCCTGCTCAATATCACATACTTTTGCTGCCATTTTTTTTAGCAAAAATTAATCTTTCTAAGGTTCTACTTCAATTACAGTTCAAGATTTCTCACCTTTTCTTGATTTATAATACATATAGATAACCTTTTAAAAACAGCCCACATTTATCTCACCTACTTCCCTAAGTCCTACCTCTAGACCTAAAGAGCAGATCCCCTGTATTTAGTTTTGAAAAATTAAAATAAATTTCTTTCCTTTTGTGACCAAAATTGTTTATCTTTTTATAACCAGCCTATCAAGTGAACTTTTAAATAATCAAATTCACATTGAACTATTTGTGAGATGGAAAATTATAATCATGGAAAATTCAGTAAAATGCATATATAAACCCTTCAAATGTCAAAAGAAAGTATCTGATCTGTGCTCTGGAATACAAAACATTTTAAACATTTTCTAACTAGAGTACCTAACTTTCATTAAATTTTCCTTATATCAGATAATTTACTCTATTTCTAAATCAGTAGTTATTTTGGCTGGATTGCATTAGTCAGAATTTGCTTTTGCTGTTTTATCCCCAAAGTTTACTTGTACTGTATGAAATTGCCAGTGTTTGATGGGTTTTGACCTAGAAAAACAGCAGTTCCATTCGGTTCAGTCTAAAAGTGCCCACCCTAAGGTCCTTGAAGAGTAACAACGCAGGAGGATGGGACAGAAGAAGCTTCAGGATCCAGATCTATTTTTGCTACTTGTTCTCTAACCCTTCTTGTGTTCCTACCTTATTTGTGGCCAGTCTCCTTGTTGCTGGCTGTTTGGAGCTCTTTGGGTGTCTAATTTATATTGTTGTTTCAAAGTCCATGGTTTCTCATCTGCTGTTTATATGACGACAGCTATCAGACAGTAGGAGAACCTTTAGGTTAGAAGGAACCTGAAGACTGAACTAGGGGTATTTGACTTCTATCAGTTTTCCGTTGAAGTGATCCCTATAGCAGGAGTCAGCAAACGTTGTCTGTAAAGAGCTGACTGAAACTATTTTAGGCTTTGTAGGCCATATGATCTCTGTTTCAGTTACTTACCTGCCATTGTTGGGCAAAGGCAGCCATATAAATGCTTGTGTTCCAATAAAACGTTATTTATCGACATTGAAATTTGAATTTCATATAGCTGTCATGTCATGAATATTATTATTATTTTGATTTTTCCCCAACTAGTTAAATATGTAAAGATCCCTCTGATCTCCTGGGCTGCACAGACAGGCGACTAGATGGATTTGGTTCACAGGCCATCCTTTACAGCATCTTTGACATGGGTCATCTGACATCATCATAAACATCCTCATTTGATTGGGAGATGATACAGGTCAGCACATCCCAAATGCTTCATTTGCACTTATCAATGCAGTATAGCCATATTATAAAGCCTATTTTGAATCAAGCAAAAGAAAAAGGAGGTGTACATTAATATCATCAAGTAGCATAATTATCATTAATGTTGGGCAGTATTTTCTTCCAAATCATTTTCAATGTATCTTTTTCGATTCCTACAATAATAATGCATATATTTTGAGTACTATTTTTGCAGTATAACACTACATCCTAAGTATTTTCCATATAGTACATAATTTTATAACTATAATTTTAGGTGTCTTGGCTAAATACAGCTCACTTGGGCAACTATTCCATGCAGTACTTGGCTTTTACCAATTTGGGGCACTTAGGTTGCTTTCAGTTGTTTCACTAAGATGATTACCTTTATGCATATTGCTACATTTTCAACGTTTTGATTAAATTCATTGGGAAGATTTCCGGAGAAGGGATCACTGAGTCTGAGTGTATGATCATTACATTAAATAATTGTTGAATTTACTGAATGGTTATGGTGCTTGTATTAATGGGGGTGGTACATTAAGTCTTTTATATGTGGCAGGCAATGGGCTAAGCACTTTGTATTATGTCACTGAATCCTCACTGTAGCTCTATGAAATAAATGTTATTGTCCCCAAGTATAGAAAAGTATTGGGTTGGCCAAAAGTTTCGTTCGTTTTTTTTCCGTGAGATGGTTTTAGTAGCACTTAGTTGTCTTTAACTTAATTTGAAACATTTTTATTAGATTGTATTGTGACAGCTGTCATATCAGCGTACATTTTAAAAAAGACATCAAAATTGGTGAATTTTTGTGTAGCGATTTTAATACTGAAGGTGGAAAAAAAAAGCAACATTTTGGGCATATTGTGCTTTATTATTCCAAGAAAGGTGAAAATGCAACTGAAAGACAAAAAAAGATTTGTGCAGTGTATGGAGAAGGGGCTGTGACTGATCGAACGTGTCGAAAGTGGTTTGTGAATTTTCATGCTGGAGATTTCTCGCTCAATGATGCTCCACAGTCAGGTAGACCAGTTGAAGTTGATGGCGATCAAACTGAGACATTAATTGAGAACAATCAGCATTAAACCATGAGGGAGATAGCTGACATACTTAAAATATCCAGATCAAGCGCTGAAAATCATTTGCACCAGCTTGGTTATGTTAATTGCTTTGATATTTGGGTTTCACGTAAGTTAAGCAAAAAAAGCCTTCTTGACCATATTTCCGCAGGCTATTCTCTACTTAAGCCTAATGAAAATATTCCGTTTTTAAAACAAATTGTGATGGGCGATGAAAAGTGGATACTGTACAATAATGTGGATGGAAGAGATTGTAGGGCAAGTGAAATGAACCACCACCAACCACACCAAAGGCCGGCCTTCATCCAAAGAAGGTGATGTTGTGTATTTGGTGGGATTGGAAGGGACTTCCCTATCATGAGATCCTTCCAGAAAACCAAACGATTAATTCCAGCAAGTACTGCTCCCAGTTAGACCAACTGAAAGCAGCACTCGATGAAAAGTGTCCAGAATTAGTCAACAGAAAACGCATAATCTTCCATCAGGATAACGCAAGACTGCATGTTTCTTTGATGACTAGGCAAAAACTGTTACAGCTTGGCTGGGAAGTTCTGATTCATCCTCCATATTCACCAGACTTTGTAGCTTCGGATTTCCATTTATTTCCATCTTTACAAAATTCTCTTAATGGAAAAATTTTCAATTCCCTGGAAGACTGTAAAAGGTACCTGGAACAGTTCTTTGCTCAAAAAGATAAAACATTTTGGGAAGATGAGATTATGAAGTTGCCTGAAAAATGGCAGAAGGTAGTGGAATAAAAGGGTGAATACGTTGTTGAATAAAGTTCTTGGTGAAAATGAAAAATGTGTCTTTTATTTTTACTTAAAAACTGAAGGTACTTTTTGGCCAACCCAATAGAACTATCACTATTATTAGCAGAGTCCAAATTAGGATTTTGGTGTCTGACACCAAACCCTATATTGAGGCATTTTGTTGCATCTAACCATAACTTATAAATTTACAGTGCCAGCATGCCCACATGATAGAATGTTATTTTAATTCCTTTCTCTCTTTCAAGTGAAATCCTACATACCCTTTGAAATTTATTTTAATGTTAAATCTTTCATGAATCTTTCTCCAAAACCCATGTGGCAGAGTTTGTCATTCCTCTCACACTTCCAAAGGCTTATCACAGTGCATTATTTTTAGCATCTCGACGAAGGCACTGTGGTCTAGTTATGCTGTATCCCTTGAGTTAACCCAAGCTTTGTACAAAGTCAGGGATCAAAAATGCCTATGAATATAACTATAATGGGTCATGATCTGCTTTTGGAAGCTTCTTCCCATTGACACAAATCCTTTTTCTCTGCTGCTGAAGAATGCAGTAAACCAAATGCTTTGGTCTTATCCTTGCTTTATTTTCTTTGCCCTCTTTTCAGGTCCTTATCCAATCTCTCACCCCTATACTGCCCTGGCAATCTTATTTCTGTGTGCTAAGCTTTCCTGGGGATGCATCCTGGCCCAAGTTCTTCACCGGCAGGTGTCATGTGGCTTCATCTTCAGTAGTAGGGCTTCATCTTCAGTCTTAGAAAGACTAGAATGACATCAGGGCTACCGCTGGAGAAATCAGAAACCCTCAGCAGACCAAAAACAATTCAGATTTGAACTTACAGGTTATTTCTTATTTAAATATCCTCAAATACTAACTGTTGTAATTTGAGTCAGAATTGATCTGGAAAGGTATCTGATAGATATATTTCAGTGTTTGAGTTCTGATCCTGTCAGTTTGCCCTATGAAGAGTTTCATATAGCCATCATCATTGCACTTGACCTGCTCCACTGTCACTGTCTCATCATCATCATCATCATCATCGTCATGTTACTGTAAAGTTTATCATAACCTCCTAGGCAATTGAACAGGTGGGTCGCATCACATTGTGAGGGCTGCTTAGATAGAAATTTTATCTCTTCACCTATTGTATAGTTTTCTTAATTAACCCTCTCTAACCTCTATATCCTGTACTTCTTGGATAGGATGAGATTAAGAAAAGGAAGATCCAAATTACACCCAGATAATATGGTAATTGAACAATCTAATGGTAAATGAGAACTATTATTAATGAAATTTCATTCTAGAAAAATCGGTTTGGAAAGTCCATCCCAAGCAACTTCACCACCTTGAAATTCTTGATAGATTGAGTTTTATCAGAAATTTAAACAGGATACAATCGTGTCGCTATATTTCAAAAATAACTATGTTCTTCAAATTGTAGAAATATCTAATCATAAACTTCAATAAATTAATTTTACATAAGAATTTCAGTAGTTTCTATAAATTCTGAAATGAGAATATATTGTATCTGAAATCTTTTCATATTCTGTTTTATGGACACATATGTGGGGAAAAAAATCTTTGTATAAAGTACTATTTATCTCTTTCAATTAGCCTGGTATAAAAATAAGCATTTATAGAATTAAAATACACTTTAAATTTAGAGTTTAATCTTAAAAGGAGAGTGTTATTTTTAATTGACGTAGGTTTTTCTTAAAAGAAATGCATCAGGCAAATTATAATTGGATAAGACATTCTTCAGTTGAATAAAATGCTATAGCTTCATTCTTTAACACATGTAAGAATCAACTTTTATGTACGCTAATGAGAAGGTTGCATAACACAGTTTAACTCTATGTTCTGCTTACCTTTATGCTAAAAAAAACTGTTTGAATTTACAAGGAAGACAGGGGAAAAAATCATTCTGCCTATAAGCACGGTAATGATTATGAATAATGAATATTGGAATGCTATTATAGAATAAAGCCACAAGCCATGATGTATCTTACTGCTAAATTATGTAAAATGCTGCCTGATAGTTTTAGACGTGTTTTAAGTCTACATCTGTACATGTTAAAGCTGGAATCAGTTTCTAATCAGTACCATTTTTGCCTTCTTGGTTGGGTGGGAGGAGGATGTTCGTGATAGAAAATATGTTATACAGTTAGACTGTTGAAAGAGGAGCTATATCTAAATGAATAGGTGTTTGTTTGGGTCAGGTGTTACTCCAGGGCAGGGATTACTGAAATTTTAGAAATACGTTGCAATAAGACTATTGTAATTAGTGGAATTGCAACTCACTGTGTTCTATGGAAAGTATTAAGGAAGGAAATACATTTTGTCATTAAGGAAACAAAATATGAATTGCATATTTAACACTTCATTAAATATGTAGATTGCTGTGAAATCTGGTGAGAAAGTTAAGGATAGTGAGATGCCATAAAGCCATCTTCCCATACACATTTGTTTCATATATGATAAAGTTAGAAAATTTTAAGAAGAACCAAAGAAAAGCCAGAGTTGATTAGACATAAAAAATAAGAGATTGGAAGCAAAAGGACATTATTAAGGATATACCATTTCAGAGGTAAATTAAGGACCATTTTAACACCTTTTAATAACAAAATATTATTTCAGCATAGTGCATGTGAAATAATGTGGGCTGCATTTAAGAGTGAACGTTACATTATGTTATAGCACATGCCAAATGAAGTCATGGGTCACCACTCATTTCTCACATTTTTTTTTTTTTTTTTTTTTTTGCGGTTCATGGGCCTCTCACCACTGTGGCCTCCTCTGTTGCAGAGCACAGGCTCCAGACGCGCAGGCTCAGCGGCCATGGCTCACGGGCCAAGCCGCTCCGCGGCGTGTGGGATCCTCCCGGACGGGGCACAAACCCGTGTCCCCTGCATCGGCAGGCGGACTCTCAACCACTGCGCCACCAGGGAAGCCCCATTTCTTGCATTTTTTAACCCAAGTTTACATTTCTTCTTGCTCTCCATTCAGATTCATGAGCATTCACACAGCCTGTATCTCAGGTGCATTATGGAAACTTACAATTATGTGCATGTATTTGGTGATTTTGATTTGAATTCTTGCCTCCTTTATCTCTGTTCCTTTGGAGTATTTTGCCTGAGAAAATCATATTTGTAAATCTATTTATAGTTTTTCTGGAAAGTCACAACTAAATTTTTAATTTACACTTGTTTACCCTTTTTTCCAAACATAATGCAATATAAATAGTATTAACTGAGCATCTATTATGAGCTCAACACTGGTTACATGTAACACAGTTTTGCATGTAATATCTCATATCTCTGTTATTGTTGAAGTATAGTCGATTTGCAATGTTGTGTTAGTTTCTGGTGTACAACAAAGTGATTCAGTTATACGTGTATATACGTATTCTTTTATGTATTCTTTCCATTATGGTTTATTGAAGGATATTGAATATAGTTCCCTGTGCTATACAGTAGGACTTTGTTGTTTATATCTCTTATATCTTAATAGTAATTCTTTAATTTGTATAAACTTCACAGATAGAAAAAATTATGAACCAGAGATGCTAAGTAACTTCCCTTGAGAAAGTTATGCCTAATGCTGTTTGTCTTATAAGTCTCACTCTGTGCCTAATTCATTTAATAAAAAGACCATTACATTTTTTTTTTTTTTGCGGTACGCGGACCTCTCACTGTTGTGGCCTCTCCCGTTGCGGAGCACAGGCTCTGGACGCGCAGGCTCAGCGGCCATGGCTCACGGGCCCAGCCGCTCCGTGGCACGTGGGATCTTTCCGGAACGGGGCATGAACCCGCGTCCCCTGCATCAGCAGGCGAACTCTCAACCACTGCGCCACCAGGGAAGTCCAGGCCATTACATTTTTATAAAATGGTTTATTGGATGCTTTGAGGCTCTACTCAGCACTGCACATTTTGAGGATCTATGCAAAACCTATTTTGAGAAAGAGAACACAATTCAAATATTCCCTGCTAAATTCCTCACAGCAGCCTTATGTTTGGAAAGTAATAAGTGAACTTATTCAATTGTTCCTTCTCTAATTGTTTTCATCCAGTTGCTCCATGACTTTTGACTAGCTGAGTGAATTATTTCAAACTTTTCAGCTTTCAAGCTGACTTACATGCAAATTAAATCCCAGAAATTGTTTGTGAAACTGGTGACTGGTGGTCTGAAATGCCTTTAATTGGTCACAGTTATGACACTGAGCACTGATTTTACAGTAATAGATATAGGAATAGAATTAAAAGTAGCTTTAGCCATTAAATTCTAAAGAAAGTTTTCTTTTTCACTCCAGATTTGTGGTGTCTGATAGCAATGTAAACAAATACATTACGATCTCTCGAAAAATGAACCATAATTAGTGTAGGCTTATAGATAGCAATCCCATGGTCACTGTTTATCTCACAATTGCATCTCTTGTCTGTGACACTCATTTGAATGAGGAGCACTGAGTGCCATTAAGATATAGATTTAGGGGCTTCCCTGGTGGCGCAGTGGTTGAGAGTCCGTCTGCTGATGCAGGGGACACGGGTTTATGCCCCGGTCCGGAGGATCCCACACACCGCAGAGCGGCTGGGCCCGTGAGCCATGGCCGCTGAGCCTGCGCGTCTGGAGCCTGTGCTCCGCAACGGGAGAGGCCACGACAGTGAGAGGCCCGCGTATCGCAAAAAAAAAAAAAAGATATAGATTTGTTCTGCTGGTTCTCCCTTATTTCTGTAAAATTCAACAGTCTAGAAAAACTTCATCTTGGAAAACATGTAGTAAACATGATTGACCATATTATCTTTGCTCTACCGCTAGGCCATTAGACCAGACCCTTTAGCTGTCAGTGTCAATTCAGGATTTGATTAAATTGCCCTATGGTCAGACCTTAAAGAGAGAATGTCACAAGACTTCTCAGGTATTAACATGATGGGCTTTTTTGAAGCAGATAGAAGTAAAGGAAAATGGTGTAAACTAGTTACTTTTTAAAAATATTTTACTGAAGTATAGTTGATTTACAATGTTGTGTTTAATTTCTGCTGTACAGCAAAGTGACTCAGTTATACATATACATATTCTTTTTCATATTCTTTTCCTAAACCAGTTGCTTTTCAGGCTCTGATTGGAATATTTCCCATGTTTTGCAGCCCTCAGCTTTTTCTGACTTTTCGCCTTCCTGTCATTACCCTAACAGTTTTACCCCCCTTTTGTGTGCACATCCTTGTCAAATGCCCCTTCTTCTGTCTCTGGTGTTCAGTCATTTTCTTGTAACTTCAACAACAATAAAAAATCCTTATTGCATGTGTAATATATCCTACGGCCCGTTCTGGACACTGGGCCTCTCTTGATGAGCCAAATGGACAATGCATCTGTCCTCATGAAACTTACAGTCTAGCGCGGGGTCAAATAATAAACAAACCCCTCACGTATAACAAGGTGTTATAATTACTATAAAATATATCTATAATAGATACATATATTGAAGAATGTTGGAAGATTATATATAATGTATAATATAGTAATGCATAAATAAATTGGAGAGTATTGGGAGAATATCTGTAACGGGATCGGATACAGGGTTTCCTGGGAAATTCTCCTTTGCGCTGAGATCTGAAAGAGGCACAGAAGGTAGTCGAGTGAAGTCAGGGTAGTGACGGGTGAAGTGCTGGTGATCCAGGACTGGGGAACAATTTGGACAAAGACCTAAGAAGGCGAGAAGCAGGACCTTCAAGTACTGAAGGACGGTGAGGGAGACTGGTGATGTGTGAGGGGCACGAAGGGAGATGGAGAGATGAGCAGTAGCATTTCTCAGAGGTCCTTGAAGACTTTGGAATACATTCTCTTTAAATCTGAGCTCACTAGAAAATTCTGTGTGCAACCAGCCCTATTAGGTTCTGTCCATACCTTCCTAGTTTATTCTTCTTGCGATAATTTAAGGGTACATAGTTAGAGTTGGCTTATTTTTTTTTTCCAGCAGAACTGTCCTTTCTTGTGAGGTTCTCCCTTTAAATTTTCTGACAATGATGTCATATCTACTTTTTGTCAGTTTTCTTCATTTTATTCTTTCTATTGCTTTCTTCCGTCTTTCCTGCTTTTAAAAATCGTTTTCATGTCCAGTCAAGGTCTTCATCCCTCCCATCCGTGATGACAGCACTCCAGTAGGATATGGCCCCTTGCTCCAAGTTTTCTTCTTGAATCTATCTCATCTTCCTGTCCTTTCTCCTTGGCTGGAATTAAATCCCAAGCTGCCATTTTGTTCATCACTTCCTTTACTTTCTGGATGATGAAATCGTCAGTGAGGCACATCAGGAACATATCCGATGATCAGCTCTCAAATGAATTTCGCTTCCAGCAGATGCATGGGTAATTGAAGCTTCCTGTAGCCAGATTGCCTTCCCAGGATGCTGTTTTTAATAATTTTACAGAGAAGATTGGCCCACAGTTTTCATCCATGCTTTTGGTATTTACTGCGTTGCTGTGCTAACACTTTTATTTTTCTTTCCTCTGTTCTCAACCGATTGCTTTCTATTGTGTTTTCTCCTTTTCAAAGTTGGTAGATTTTCTTTTAAATGCTGCATATTTTTGTCTACATTCAGGGCTTGGCTATGCTCTGAGGCTTAATGACACATTAAATGCTAGGATTTGGAATGATAGGAGAAAACCAAGAGTAGGTTGTACAAGGACCAGGGAACATTAACCCTGCGAAGACAGCAAGTCATCTCCATCAGCATGCTCGGTGAGATGAGGATTTGAGTCATTTGCCAGGTTCTTAGGGTGAGAGTTAATGGGTAACTAATCAATACAGTGTATGATTGAGAAAGGTGGTGATAAGATAACGATGAAAATGATGTTCTGTTACAGATGCCGGATCATTTCCGTTTTCTTTAACTTTTAGGTTTAACTATTTTTTATACATGGTCAATCTCTAGAATGCTGTAGTTAATTGTCCCAAATTAATGGAACAATTAAAAACAAGCTTAAGTTAAAATCATAATTTGTAGACGTTTAATATTTTCTGAAAGGCATGTCCAAGTTAAGGATGAAAAAGATGTACATAATATGTATATAGTCAAATACCAGTTAGTTTCATATTCTCTCAGGTTATAGTCGGCGATGACAGTTATTTGGGGTTTTTCAAAATCTTTTATTCAATTTATAAATTTGTTTTCTGTGGCAAGGGGAAGGAATGGAAATCCCACCTACTTTTTGAACTCTGTCCTTTCTCATGCCACGCTTGGAGAAACTTGCTGTGCTCGTTCTTTGTTTATTTTATTTTTTTTTTTTTGCAGTACGCAGGACTCTCACTGTTGTGGCCTCTCCTGTTGCGGAGCGCAGCCCCAGCGGCCATGGCTCACAGGCCCAGCCGCTCTGCGGCTTGTGGGATCTTCCCAGACTGGGGCAGGAACCCGTGTCCCCTGTATCGGCAGGCGGACTCTCAACCACTGCGCCACCAGGGAAGCCCTGTGCTGGTTCTTTAAGATTATCAGTTACTTGTTTGGGGAATCCATCAGAGTCTCTGTAGGAGCCTCTGAAGAGAGTGAAGAGGAGGTCACTGCTCAGACATTTATTCTGGGACTCTTGCAGCTCCCTGAGTAATATGGTGTTCTCATCAGAATCATTTCCATTTTAAATAATCCTTCCAAAAGTATAAAACATCCTGAAGATTTTAACTAATTTTCATCAATTATACATCTTGAGAAAAAAAATATATATATATGTTTGTGTATACATATGTATAATTTGGAAGTTTAAACCAACAGTAAGCCAACTCTATTTCAAGCAGTAATCTACAATTATCCAGGGAAATAATTTTTTATCAGCCATCTGGTACATAATAATTTGCTGATCTGCCAAAGATTTATGGATTTTACTGCAACAGTACTTACTGTGATGTTAAGAGCTTTATTTCATTTGCCTGTTTGCAAAATTGCACCTTTCTTTCTTTGTGGAGCGTGTCTTCTCTCATTAACATCGTGGCAGTCAACTCAGTTCATGATGACAGTCTGTCACAGAGCTCTTTAAGCCCTAAGGATGCTTTGAAGCGTCACCTTGGCTTTTACTCTGCCAAACACAACTTGTGCTTTTTTTTTGCTTGAATAGTTTTGCATTGGGCTCCCTCACCACGTCTTCCCATGTCCTGAGATTGCATGTTCTCATTATTATTCTCCTAGCGATTTTCTTTACCGGTCTCAGTCTTATAGGTCCTTCCAGCATTTACTGGGTTTAATGGTTGGCTCAAAATGGTCACCAAACAACTTATCACCAGGGATTTTCCAGGCCAGAGTATTACATCAAGCAAACGGTTCAGTAGAATAAGTTCTCATGGTACTGTAGGTGCCTTCATTCCCAAGTCTCTGGTTCTTGGAGCACCCAGCAGCACTACTACAACCAGGGCAACCCAACACAATTTAGACCACAGCCCTAACATGCACACGCAGACACAGCGGTCCTTTTACACTACTATTGTGTAACTTGACACATGAGTTCCAAGAGGAGAACACATCATATATAACAGGGAACGGATGGATCTACTCTCAGGGAGCTTGTGCTGTAGGAAGAAGAGGCACATTGAACAAGTAAGAGCAAGTTGTTGAGTGTGTCCAAAAGGAAATGCATGATGATGTATGAACGTAAAGAAAGGGAACTCACCTCAAGGGAGAGGTATTTTAGAGAGACTTTAGAAGGAAATGCCCTTCAGTCAGGTAGAAGGTCTGGGGGTGGGTAGGGGAGAGAATGGGGGAGTAGATTAGAGGTGGAAGCAATAGTATGGGTAAATCCAAAAAGACCACGGAGTGTTCAAAAAGCATTCTATGAAGATTTTTAATTCATAATTCTTGACTCATCTACCTTTTAAGATCAAGACATCTTGTTGAAGATCATTTCCTTGGTTTTAAGTTAACTTTGGGATATTATTTGTGCCTAGAGTTTTTGAGAAAGCAAGAAAGCATTCCTACAGTGTCCCGACTCTTCCTTAGCTAATACATTGACTAACTAGAGTAACACAGCATAGTTGATGATGCAACTTGTATAAGCTTAGAAGTGCTTTGCTTTTATTTTATTATTGAAATTAGGTTATTCACTGTGACGGGTATTTGAGGCACTGTGTCGAGCTGTTGCTAGGAACAGTAAGTATTATCTTCTTAGGCTTTAAAACACAGGGAAGAGCTGGGGGAAATACAGATATTTTGAAACAGCCCACATATTCTGGGCTGCCCGTTGTTTTTCCTGTTGATTTTATTTGCCCAACTATTTGTTCCAGATAAATACAAAATATATGGAGAATAAAAAGGAACACAGACTAATATCTATCACTGAGAACTGTTCGTTTTGAAGTTAATGTTTTTTGTTGTCACTGTTTTCTTGCAACACTGGCGTCATCCAGATGCTTGGGTCAGATGAGAGCATAAGTAAGAAAGAAATTGCTATGACATTTGAGTTGACAGGCACAATTCTGACATGTAGAAATAACTGGGAAGAAAACCAAAAAAAAGGAAATTCACAAATAAGAGCTTAAAATGAGGATCATGCTGTCTGCTTCAGAATTATTGTATTATATGCCCAATTTTTTTTTGCCAAATATGCCTGACGTTAAAGAATTTAGGACCCAAAGATAAAAGATAAATACTTGGAGGTCTCCCAGGGACCAAAGGCTGGCAGGTGGTGTCTCATCTCTTTCACATGCAACATGTGTTCAATGGAAATCAGTCTTAACAACGATGCTTTTGGAAAGATTTAGTTGGGTAAGAGATGCTCCCCAAAAGATTGGACAGGCTTCTTTCTAGCTGTTAATGATCATGAGCATCATTCAGATAGAGCTTGTTCATGCTCTTCCTCATGCCTTCCTCGAATTGGCTAAACTTACATTTCCTACCGCCTGCTGAGAGCTCTCCATTCAACTGGGTTCTAAATCTTACCAATGTTCTTTCAGTCTGTAGGAACCCTGGAAATCCACATTCAGTGGTTTTGAACCTAACAAATGCTACCTATAGGAGCGCCACTCTAACCCCTAATGTTACCAGTCCCAGTTAAGGATTTAAAAAAAATTTTTTTTGCGTCTTTTGGATCTATTGCATACTGGCAGACATAAAAAGTATGACCTTGAACTAGTGAGAACTTTGCCACCAAAAACATTGATTAACTTCAGTGTCTACAGGAATGTTTTTCTTCCAAGTCGTTACTTTGGAAAATTACTTTGAACTTTTTGGAACTCTGCCTTTAAAAGTAGATCCAGATTCAGTTCACAAGCACAGAATAAACACAGTGTCATTGGTTTACAGCCTTATTTAAGGTATAAACCTTATCTTTCTTCATAAATCCAAAAAGTGGGCCATTCAACCAGAACAGCAAACTGTTCAAAATATACGGCACCACATTTTTTTTCTTAATATCAAATATTCTCAAGCACCAAAATCTCTCATAACTTAAATATTTATATACAAAAGACTCTAAAGACAATTTCCAAAGAAATATCCCCAAAATTATTTTAATAACCTCAGCTTCTTGGAATATTTACATAAGATGCCATGGTGGTTCCTTGAAAAACACAATACTCATTTGAGTGTTAAGCTATGATACTTTTGTTAAACACATGAATAAAATAAACATAAGGTCACATTAGCCATGTCCTAATGGTAATGGGCTCAACCTCTTTTTTCAATTACCGTAGCGAGGAAGATAGCTTATATTTTTTAATCCGTTCTATAGAACGGATTAAAAATCATAAGCTATCTTAAAAATCAAATTTATGATTTCACATAAACACATTTTTTTTTTTTTTTTTTTTTTTTTTTTTGTTTGCGGTACGCGGGCCTCTCACTGTTGTGGCCTCTCCCGTTGTGTACCACAGCCTCCGGATGCGCAGGCTCAGCAGCCATGGCTCACGGGCCCAGCCGCTCTGCGGCCTGTGGGATTTTCCCAGACCGGGGCACGAACCCGTGTTCGGCAGGCGGACTCTCAACCACTGAGCCACCAGGGAAGCCCCACATAAACACATTTATTTGCCCTTAATTCTTTTATTCATAGTTCTTTTGCTAAAAATAATATAGCCAATCTTGAAGAGGGGTATTACATAGAAAATGAATGCACAAACTGAGCTCAACTTGGCTTAAAAATGCATTTTTCCTTCCAATATCTGATGGTAACATTGAGATAGTTCACATCTCTCTCTCTGCATCCTTACATCTGTCGTATCCTAATGACAGTAGTGACATCTGAAGATAGATTGTTATCAGCTTGCAGCATTTGCAAACCATTTCTTGTGAAACTCTATTAATACTCAGTGCTCTCAGTGCACCAGAATGTTCATTTTCCCTTTTAAATTTTGTCTTTTTGTTTTGCTTAGTTGCATTAATTTTTTAAAAAAATTACTTTCATTGTTATTAAGGAAATTATTTAAAAAAAACATATGTTTAAGTCTGCTGAACTCAGAAGAAAGGGAAGAGAAAGAGAAGCAGGAAGGGAACATGGGAAAATCATGGTTTCTTTCAACATAGATGACTTGCCTCTTTAAGACAATCATTTTCAAATGTTTAGCTGTTTCTTCTTATATATACCGCTGTATTTCTAAATAATATTTATGCATAGCTATCTCTTTTAGATATTACACATCGATTTCTACTATGGAAGATTAATGCTTTAATTATACTACACATTACACTTTCCCTCCTCCATTACTTTTTCGTTTGTTTTAAATTGGGGCATAATTAATATGTAACAAAATGCACAGATCTTAAATGTTTAGTTCATTGAATTTTGACGTCTGTATACACTTGTGTAACCACTACCCAAAACAAGATACAGAAGATTTTTATCCCTCTGGGGTGTTCTCTCACGGTTTCTCCCCCTCCCCTTCATACATACATGTGCCATTATCTGACTTCTAACGTCATAAAACAGGTTTTCCCGTATTTAGATTTCATGTAAGTGGGCTCAAACAATATTGCCTCTATTAATCAGGCTTCTTTCTCTTAGCCTAGTTTTTGAGGGTGGTCCATGTTGTTATGTGTACCAATAATCAATTATTATTTTATTACTAAATAGTATACCATTGGTCACAATTTAATTATCTATTTTTTATTGATAGTTATCTGGATTATTTTCCAGTTTTTGACTATTATCAGTAAAGCTGCTGTGGACGTTTACAAATAGGTTTTTGTTAGCATATTTATTTTCACTTAAGAATAGAGTTGCAAAAAAAAAAAAAAAAAGAATAGAGTTGCTAGGTCATATGGAACTCCAAAATAGTTCTCCAAAGTAGTTAAAATCAAATATCATTTTATAATCCCTCCAGCAATGTATGAAATTTCTATGCATATTATTCAATTTTTGCCATTTGATGTTAGACATTATTTCTGATCTTTTTGCACGTTATCTGTGTTTCCTCCAAGTTCCCTTTTACATTTTGTATATGTCTTTCATGTCAGAGATGTTCCTCAAGATCCTAGGAATCCAGGCTACCAATTCATACTTAAAAGTGAAGCACTAAACATTTTATCAAAAACATTATGTTTGTAGGCAGGAAGATGAAATTATAGGCTTCCTTTTAGGACAATCACATGGCCGTCTTGTCTTTTTGGGAGTGGTCTTCAAAATAATAGTTTCTTTTAGTCTTTACTCTGTGGGGATTCAGATTCCCCGGAGAGAAATTCTCTTACCTTTTACTTTAGATTTATAAGTCTGGTTCCCAGGTTTTGCGTCAAGTGGGTCAAGAGGTGTGGGACTCCTGCTGTGCAGTATGCAGATTTTATTTAATCTTTCTGTTTCCCATCTCACCCTTTCCTCTTCCTCTTCTCTGTACTTGGAGTTTTTCTGGTTTAATTTCTGCACAGACTATGCCTCTTTACTCCTACCTAGGTTGCCTGAGGACAAATAAGTTGACCGTGCTACGGGAGGGAACAGAGGGAGCTTGGTGTGCTTAACACAGAGTTTCAAACAGTTCTCCTGATTTCAAGCCCTACCTCACGTGATCTTTCATGGTACTAGGTTATCCTGGGATGTGTGGGGTGAATCATTTGCTTCCTATTAATGTCTCAGGTACACTTCAGTTTATTGTTCCTCTGCTCTGCTAAGTCCTGAGCTATCCAACATCCATCTTTTCTTCATCTTTGGTTATAGATGTTTCCTACTTTCCTGAAGATAGAGTTCGTGTTTGTACCTTGATTTCTATGTTTGGAGGGCTTAATGTGTTGTTAATTTTTAAACTACGTGGTTTCACACAAGGCATTCAAATTACACCATACCTGAGGCTTAAGGGAGATTGAGTTAGAGGAAAAGTACAGTATTTGCTGATGAAGAGCAAATTTAGTGTTTCTGAAGAACTAAATCTAATGGGGCCACTCAGTTCATTTTCAAGAATGCTTAAAAGACTGCCTGAGAAAATGACACAGGAATTTCAGAACATCAGAACATGGGGTGGTACCCAATCTCTTTTCATCACCGGGAGGGTTTTGAGGGTACAATTTCAAACAAAGGATATAGTCACCTTTTAAAATGTAAATGAACAGCAACATCAGCATAATGTTCTTGTCCTATCTTTGAAAAAAATGAAAATAAGTACATTCACAGTATTTCTTTATTCTCTCAGAAGGGTGTTGAAAACCCATGATTATAGAATTTATTAAGGAAAAATAACTAATAAGTACCGTTAGAGGAGAATACTCAAAAGTTGAAGGATTGCTAGGCAAATTGTCTTATTTCTTAGACTGTATCTTGGAAGGATGTTGAAGTTGTTATTCACTGACAAAGATGAAAACAAGTTATAAATTAAGCATATTGGAAGCAGCAGGGAGGATCCGAGCTGACAAATTATTGATGTTGCAGAGGAACCAAGGAACAATGTGCTAAAATGACACTTGGGTGATCCGGCTGCATGTGTGATTATTGATGTGTTTGATCAGAGGGAAAATTTCCCCAGGTATCAATCAACATATATAATCAAGAACCTCTGACATGCTAGTCACTGTGTAGGCTGTCATCAAGTATGAGCACACCCATGATTTCAAGAGAGATTAGTTTGGTTGTAGAGGCATATTCAAGCAAAGAGATGTCATCAAGGAATTGACCTGAGCGTCAGTTAAGTGATACAGTAAGAACTACCTTAGTTCCAGAGAGACAAAGTCAAAGGGAGATGGAGAATGGGGTCTGCACAGGAGAAGCAGAATTTGCCATTACTCTTAAAAATAAATCAGCATAAGTAAAATTGGATGTTCTAAATCTTGTAGTCTATAAAGGAACTTGGAAACATGGTATCATTGTCTCTGAGTTGTTTTTTTTTTAAAGCTACATTGTATTTTGGCTGAGATAAAGAAGCATGCAGTTCATCATTGCCTAGTAGGTAGCAAGTTTTTTAGATGAAAGTGTGTCTTCTTGCTCTATTTATGGATGTATATGATCTTCTTTGGCAGCATGATCACAAACTGACACATTTGAGGACTTTGGCAAATGGAAACAATATCATATTCAATTTTTGTCTTTTTTTTTTTAATAAGCACATTTCCCAGGGAGAATTCAAAGTCAGGGAAGAGTCTAACCAGTGATGTGAATATATTCACCATGGCCAATTTCAAGCTACCAACTTGAGGTTACTGAATCCTGACTTGGGGACAGTTGAGCACAGCTGGCTGTCCTGAGCTGGTGGTGCAAGCTCACTGCAGCACGCTGTTGAAGCCATCAAGTTTTCAGATTCCATCCAGAGAAATGTGGGCAGGGATGATATCAACCTTTCAGTCTTTCTTTTTCCAGTCTAATCTTCACTTGGTCTTCTATCATTCTTCCTTCTCAGATAGATAGCTCTGGTTATAACATTATAAAAGTCAAAGATACTTTATTCCAATATGTATCTTGTTCATTTAGGCTGTCAAATGCCATTTAGGTTGTTATTGACAGCAGCAGTGCCTTGTTGCTTGAGTAGGCACGTGACAGAGGAGGTGACAGGACTTGAAGTCAGCACAGGTGTGGTGCGGCTGTTTATTATGAACTCACTTCTGTTAAAAGCCTGTCACTTTAGGGTTCCTCTTTTGAAAATAGGGACAGTAATTCCAAAGTCCTCCACCGATTGGTGAGGAAGAACCCATAATTACATAACTCTGCGGGCCATGCCAAGGTCGAAATCTTTATATGGTACTTCATTTCCTTTAGTGGGTCTGGGGCAAACCTTGCAGAGATGTTCACAAGCCCTGAGTGCCTGCATCACAGGGGGACATCCCAGTACTAGGCCTGGACAGATCAGGTATTTACCCATAAATGTGTGAAGCAGAATAATCAAACAGTGAGTAATAACTTGGTTAGAGCCTGTTTTGCCAAAGACCAAACCAGGCCCAGTACTGAGCAACTATTAAGAAAGTATTGACTTCCTTCCTCTAAATTTCCACATGTCTGTGGACCTCTACTAGTCCTCTTAGCTACCGCATGACATTTACCATTTCTCTGCTCTCTCATTGGTTGCTGCCGCTACGCTGTCAGCCACCACATCTGACAGAGACTAGACCAAAGTGCCCCTGCCCCCACTGGTCTTGTTGATGCCCAGGAAGTTCTTAGGAAGACGAAGATTGGGCCTCCAAGCCATGGCAGATATAAAATCATCCACACTAGTGCAACTGAACTTAGTGCCAGTGCTGTAAATTCACAGTATCCCTGAGATTTTAGTGGAAAATCCAAGTACTGTTTAGCACTATTAATTGTGTTCCCTTTCTTTTACTATGAGCCCTTTCAGGGTTGGACTGAGTCCTCTGGGTAACAGACTCTTCACCCCTTCTGTTCCTGGAATTGTCTATATGTTTGTCTCACTCCTTCTCTGGGGATATTTTTCCTTCTTCAAGATTCTCTTTGTTGAGAATCCACCACTCAGTAAGATCACACCGCGCCCCCCACCCCCGATAGGTCACACAGATTTTATAAATATTGCAGAAGAGATGAGAGAGAAATCAGTTCCTGGTGCATTAACTACAGCTCCACTCCATTTTCTTTCTTCCCACTGATGACAGGGAAGAGAAGGACACATTGGTTTGAGAGCCTCTGCCCTAAAAGATTTGTCTACGAGTCTCCAAAGATCCTCCAGTAGGAAACCACTCATTCAAGACAAATCTAGATAAAGCCAAAGGTCAGAGCCAGGGATGCAGCCATAATGCCAGTGATGAAGAGCCAGGGGAGAGGAATAAAATTCAGAGTTCAGATGCTGGAGTCAGGAATGAATGTGACTTGGGATGGAAAGAATGGTGAAGAGGAATGGTCATGAATATTGTCAGAGAGCAAGAGACCATTTTCGTGGAATACCAGCTAGGTTAATGGAGTCAGGCAGGGTGGGATGTGTGAACTGTATGGAAATATTTATTATCAGCCATCATACTCATAACTGTGCAAAGGGACAAGTTGAGGCTAGCTCTCTCTTTAGAGTGTCTGCATTGAAAGATGTATGTACAGTGAATGATGTTTTGCTGTGCTGTGGGTTTGTTAAAACATTAGCATATGTGTTGACAAGGCAAAGGTGTGTTAAATGTCTTTATGGATAGTCAATCCTAATAAAGCCGGACATAAACTTAATTACAGTCATTTAATGGTGGCTTTTCTACTTTAATTATAGTTTTATATAATCTAAGCTTGATTTAGCTGAATAATAATGAAGTAGCATTTATATGCTGAGTATGAAGAAGGTTTTGGACCCTGTATGCTTGTGAATTCAACTCTCAGTCTGAATGTATAAGCATATAAATAATATGCATGCTTTTCAGAGTATCACATTACTAGAGCTTCACACTTCTTAAATATGGACAAGATATGTTTGCAGGTCATTGGAGATACAGAGATCCACAGAGCTACCTTGAGTGACCCATTTTTTTATACACAAATCTGGATTTCACCTAGGTAGATCAAAACCTAAGGGCCCAATGAACGGCTTACCTCTTAGTTCAGAATTTGACTCTAGGGTGAGAAGACTGTAGTTAAAATAAATTATTTTTATTTTTTTGACATTTGTCGGAGTGTTATTTTCTTATAGTGAGTTCCTTTGGGCATGTACTTGTACCTAGAGATTTCAAAGGCAAGACATACTGAACCCAGTTTCTGGCTCTGTGGCTAGAAGTGGGGCTTGCAGGAACAAGTGTGACATTCCCTCTCAGCAATGTAGGTGACGTTTGCAAGCAGCAGAGGCAAAACTGGACGTTCTGTTTTCCTGTTTCCTGGCAGCTGATACTTCTTCATGTCAATGTTGCCCCTGTTGTCACTCCTCAGGGCCCTTCATCCGCATTAGTTCTAGGCTGTTAGTGGCTTAGCGGTTTGGCAGCATGTCTGACGAGGAAAACAACACCAGGAACCCACAACTGCTGGCAACTCTCATTCATTTGTTTTTGCTTTTTGAGGACACATTTGTGCAGTGGATTCTCCAAGTCTCTCTGTTCACCAGGCACGTTCCCTGAACCTCTGCGTCTCAGCATAGTGGATTGAAGCAAAAACTGTGCCAGTCTCTGCTTTTCTGGGGCTGAATCTCAGTGTTAGTGGGGCCTATGGCAGAGGGGCCAGGTAAGAAAAAAGGCTCCTTCCAAAGATGATGTAACCTAACAACGCTAAGCTCATGACATGGGAGTAGGAGGAAAGATGAAATAAGAATTTTGGGAAGTCAGAATCTCCAGAATATACAAACAGCTCATACAACTCAATGACAAAAAACAAACAACCCAATCAAAAAATGGGCAGAAGACCTTAATAGACATTTCTCCAAAGAAGACATACAGATGGCTCAACATCACTAATAATTAGAGAAATGCAAATCAAAACTACAGTGAGATATCACCTCACACTGGTCAGAATGACCATCATTAAAAAATCTACAAATAACAAATGCTGGAGAGGGTGTGGAGAAAAGGGAAACCTCCTACACTGTTAGTGGGAATGTAAGTTGGTGCAGCCACTACGGAAAACAGTATGGAGGTTCTTCAGAAAACTAAAAAGAGAATTACCATATGATCCAGCAGTCCTACTCCTGGGCATATACCCAGACAAAACTACAATGCAAAAAGATACGTGCACCCCCTATGTTCATAGCAGCACTATTCACAATAGCCAAGACATGGAAACAACCTAAATGTCCATCAACAGATGAATGGATAAAGAAGATGTGGTACATATATACAATGGAATACTACTCAGCCATAAAAAAGAACAAAATAATGTCATTTGCAGCAACATGGATGCAACTAGAGATTATCTTACTAAGTGAAGTAAGTCAGAAAGGGAAAGACAAATACCATACGATATCACTTACATGTGGGATCTAAAATATGGCACAAATGAACCTATCTACAAAACAGAAACAGACTCACAGACATAGAGAACAGACTTGTGGTTGCCAAGGGGGAAGGGGGGAGGGTGGAGAGGGATGGACTGGGAATTTGGGGTTGGTAGATGCAAACTATTACGTTTAGAATGGATAAACAAGGTCCTACTGTATAGCACAGGGAACTATATCCAATCTCCTGGGATAAACCATAATGGACAAGAATATTTTGAAAAGAATGTGTATGTACGTAAAACCGAGTCACTTTGCTGTACAGCAGAGATTGGCACAGCATTGTAAATCAACTAGACTTCAATTAAAAAAAAAAAAGAATTTGGGAAATCAGGATTCATCATACAAAATACATTTTCATTAAGGTTTGTGAATTAAAGATCCTATGGAAAGAATACCAGATAAAAAGTCATGTTTATTCTGTGAAGAGGAGACAATGAAATATGACATTTTGGTTTTGACATCCCTCATGTCAAGTCTGGATAAAATTCTCTTGGGTTGTAGGAATCATTTTTGTGAGTGTCTGTGGTAATTCTTAATCTGTTCTTCTTTTGATGTGGTTACAGCTAGGAGTACTGCCATGTAGGACTGAGAGCTGCTTTCAGCTGGGCAAAGTTTCATATATTTCATTTCTCCCCCAAATATCCCCAAATCTCTTGTATTTATTTATATTTGTTAGTTTGCATGAATGGGGGAAAATAGTATTCAGCAATTCAAAGATGGCTGAATGGAATAACAGATTTTTATTTCCTAAGGGAACATTTGAGGGTGATTGAATTGCTCTCAGTCTACAAGCCATTTTTTACACCATTTTCTACTTGACTAATTGATTATGACAGATGTCACCTAAGCTCTGCTGCTCAAGCTGGTTTGATGCTAAGGCAGAGGCAGAGCAAGCCACCTCTGTTGATGAAATAGAAAAGCTATGCGTGGGCATTTTTCTTATTGATTTTTCCAGTATATGATATCAGTTAATTACTGATTTTCTCTCAGTTAATTACTGAGAGCCATTCACTGCATAAATGTAAGCAGTCATTATGCCTGCATTTTCAATTGATTTTCTTTCCCTACAAACATGATAAGTGATGTATTCATTTTGAACTAAACAGAAATTTAAATAGCTTTGGTTGATATATATATATGGGCACTAGACATGGTGAATAATATGTGCCCATAAAAAGTAAACTCCCTGTAATATAGATACAGATGTGTTTGTGTGAGCAGAAAAGGAGCAGCACACATAATTGCCACGCCGTAAAGTTGTAGTCATTACACCAAAAGAGGGATTTATAAGATACGGGGTTTTAAGTGGACTACTTTTTCAGTTTTCACAACATGACCAAAAAATTTAAAGAATCTACATTATATTGAGTGAAAAAGAGGTGTGAGGAAACTTTGCGGGTTGATGGATAGAATCCATTTCTTGGTTCTGGTAGTAATTTATGGGTTTATACATCTGTTGGGTTTATATATCTCAGTAAATTGTATACTTCAAATGGCTACATTTCACTGAACAGAAATCATACCTCAATAAAGGGTTTTCCTTAATTAAAAGATTTTTACTTCATCATTTAAACACTATTTGGAGAATTACCATAGATTTAACATCTCTAATAATATTCAATCATTTGTGCATATGAACAAAAACTACATTTCACTCAGAATATAGTCTTAGAAGGAATTGAATTGATAATATCCATGATATATGTTGAATGTTCAGGCTCCAAAGGGCTATTCTAAAGACAGTTGAGACTTTCTTTAATGGGCTTGATGATCTCCACTTACCTAGGAGAAGGGGAGAAATAACTGACCTTTTGGGAGTTTCTCATGTTGACCTATGTGATACGTTGCCATAATAGTTTTCTATTTCTGCATAAAAAATTACTACAGACTTAGCAACTTAACATCCCACGCATCTGTTGCCTCATAGTTTCCATGGGTCAGGAGTCCAACCCCAGCTTTGTTGAGTTTTCTCTTTCAGGGTCTGACCAGGGTAAGTTTCAGATGTTGGTCGTGGTGGAGGTCTCATCAGAGGCTTGACTGGGGAATGACCCATTTCCATGCGCCTGCGTTGTTGGCAGAATCTGTTTGTGGCTGTAGGACCAAGGTTCCCATCTTCTTACTGCTCATTACCCAGTGGCAGTTCACTTCTTCAAGGCCGGTAGAAGACATTCTCCTTTCAGTCTGCTAAGACAGAGTTTTATAAAGATTAGCTTTACCTAATCTTGAGATTGAGGATGCCATCACCATTGCCATATAATGTAAGGGAGTGCCTGTCTCATCAATGTTGCCATATTCTGTTGACTAGGAGTCCAAATGTGCTCAGAGGAAGTGCAGTCAACTTAGGTCATGTGGGTCACCTTAGGGTAATATCCACCATAGTTGTTTTACAGAGGGCTCTTGAAATTAATAATTCCTTAATAATATATTTAAATAAATAGTACATCTTTAAATTTATAAACATATATTTCAGAACAATTTAAGCAGAGTGTGATTTGATTTTAAATAACAGGGTTATTAGTACATTTAAAACTTGATTTAATTTATGTCAGTTTGATGTTTATACAAAATCCTAGGACCATAGCTATAGTTCAGAATCAGACACATCCCTACAGGGTGCATCAGGCCCTGAAGGAGTTAATATGTTTCTCAAACATTGTCAGTTTCCTTCCTCCTCATCCCTAAAATAAGACCTATAATTTGCAAAACGAATCTGCATTCTTGAACAGTGACTGAATGAAAAACCTGAGTATTTTAATAATTAGCTATTCAATTATCTTACGGTTGCCTACTTTTCATAAAATCAAAAACATAATATAAAATAATGTAGATCATAATATTAGTTACAGATGTCAGCTTCCTCCTTTTTTTCCTGAAGAAAAGGTGGTAATGACTTACTCTAGGCTGATTTCTGACATAATTGCCAGGATCGTACGATATGTCATTCTACATTTACGCCAGCAAACTGGCATCTGTGATTCATACAGTGGTAGCTTTCTTAATTTTATAATGTATGAAATATACGTTGCTTAGGTTCTCAAAATAACAGGTGGCTCTATACCTTCTAAACTGAAAAGAATTTACAGTTCTGTCATTGAATTAGTGAATATTTCAAAGATGACACTAACGATATACCTGTGGGTTTACAGCAAAATAAGGCTGCAACTCTCACAAGCTACTAAGTAGTGCAAATGCATCAATAATTTCAACCTGAGAAATATGACTTTTAATAATTTTAGCTCCTTTTTCTTCTCTAATATATTTTTCTCATGACAAGTACACAACACTCAGAACTTAATATTCATTTTCAAATACCAGGAAGGCAGCTACAGATGGTGTCAGTAGAAGTTGTTTGTAATATTCTCTGTGCTTGTACATACTATATGGTATCAGCCAAGAGTTGGGGTTTGCCGACACTCTCTGCCACTTTATCGGTGACCTTGGGTGCATTCCTGAACTACCCAAAGCCTCCCATGATGCAAAATTACAGTAGAACCCACTTAATGCATCCACTCATTTGCCCAGTGTCTGACATATAGTGATCATTCAAAAAACAGTGATGATACAATTTCTTATCAGAATAGACCATTGCTGGCCATTGTTTATACCGTTTTCCAACCTAAACTGCCCCCCCTGGGGCTGGCAACTTGTGGGGCAAAAAGCAGCAGTGTGAGGGAATTCCTTGGCAGTCCAGCGGTTAGGACTCCGTGCTTTCATTGCCAAGGGTGCAGGTTCGATTCCTGGTTGGGAAACTAAGATCCCACAAGCCACGCAGTGCGGCCAAAAGAAAAAAAAAAAAAAGCAGCAGTGTGTTATTTCTAATTATGCAACTTTCTTCAGGGTTCAGGAAGTCATTTGGACTCATTCTATTTAAATGAAAGAGGCAGTGGGAGTTTATGTTATTATATTTGCCTTTAAAATAAAGAAATAGAGGGCTTCCCTGGTGGCGCAGTGGTTGAGAGTCCGCCTGCCGATGTAGGGGACACGGGTTCGTGCCCCGGTCCGGAAAGATCCCACATGCCGTGGAGCGGCTGGGCCCGTGAGCCATGGTCTCTGAGCCTGCGCGTCCGGAGCCTGTGCTCCGCAACGGGAGAGGCCACAACAGTGAGAGGCTCACACACCGCAAAAAGAAAGAAGGAAAGAAGGGAAGGAAGGGAGGGAGGGAGGGAGGGCGGGAGGAATGAAGGAAGGGAAAAGAAAAGAAACGAAAGAAAGAAAGAAACAGAAGCAAAAGGAAGGTTAAAGTGTTTGGCCAATAGAGTGCACTGGTGAAATTGGCTTTAGTAGGCACCGTCTCATGATCTAATTCCTAGTTGTTTTTTCCTCTCGGGCATCTCCTTTATTTAACAGAAGCTTATAGATGCTTCCTATGAGTCAGGCATTACTGTGTGTGTTTTACAGGTTTTCACTCACTTGACTTTCAAGGCAGTCTTAGGGGTTAGGTACTGTTATCACCCACTCTGCATAGGTGAGGAAGCTGAGGCTCAGAGAGGTGAAGTAACTTGTGTGATGACATATATCTGTTATGTGGCAGAAGGGATTTGACTCTGGAATCTATATTTAACCACTGTCCTGTGCTGCCTTTCACTCTCAGATGTGACTTTTTTCCCTCTGGGTCAAAAACACATCAAATAATGCCTAATCTCCCCACCCTGTGATCACAGAGCTTCTACTCTGCTTAACATACTGAGTCAGTCACCGAGGAGGGTACAAGAATGTGTGCTCCCAGAGAGAAGGGAGTTATCTTGTCTACTACATTTCCATCATCTAGAACAGAGACTGATACATGGAAGGTGATCAGCAAAAATATTTTGAATGAACAAACAATCCGATGGATAGATGAATGAATGGATAAATGTATGAATTAGGTATGTACCTTGTTTTAAGGTTGCTTTTAGTCTAAGGAGACAAACCATAATTCAGATGAATAAAAGGTTTTATTTTTTTTTATTCCTTTCAGATTGTTCAGAAAAACGTTCTATATATAAAACTATTCCAGTCTGAGTGAAACAGATTTGCTCGGTTTTAAAATACATATTAGAAAAACATATGCTATAATCCAAATTAAACAAGCTTTTATCTGCAAGGCTCAGTCTCAACCCAGATTAATTTCGTAGAGGTGAAAATGAATTCTTTCACAGGAATTATCTTGCCATATTTTAGCATGACATTTTCCGTATGGGTGGCATTTTTATGAGAGGAAACTGAGAAGTAGAAGAATGGGGTGGGGGGATATTGTTGAAGGTATCTTCATCTTAAATATACCCCCCAATATATCAGAATCTAAAGAGATCAGTAACATGCTGAGGTTAATAGTAAGGATTTAGAAGACGAGTTTTTATTTTCTTATCATCATAAAAAAAATGGCATGTTTATATTTTTAAAACTGTGGGCCATTCAGTTTGCTCAAAAAAGGAGACAGAAGTAGATATATTCAAGAAGGGAAGCTAAAATAATCGAGAGGAGAATGGATTTGCAGATAAAGACTAATCTAGCTAAGGGGAGAGGAGGAAGGAAATGTCGTTGTGTGGTGATGTAGGCAGTTGGGTTATCGTTTTAAGATTGGAAAGACAAGGTCTGAGAATGGAATTTCATCAACGTGTGTAAAACCAAGAAGGATATCAAATGTGACCATTGATTTATTTTACAAATCCCAGTATCTTACCCTCAAGGATCTACTCAAAATTTAGAAGTGGTTGTTTTAGCATGAGTTATAAATATATTTCATAGCAGATAATAAATTCAGAGTGAAAATGGCACAGGAAGCTCCCTAATAAGTCATTACTATAACTTATGAAATTTTAAATACACATCTCTAAATTTTACCGTTGATATCATGAGGGTTAGTCAAATGCTTATATAGCATGCTCCCTGGTGAAATATCCACCAGAGAAAAACTTGCCAGACTCCTTACCTAGTTGACAAGTATAACTTCCCTTAGATGGGGTTATTATGGAGACAAATTATGATGCAAGTGCCTAGTGACTTATATTTCCTACTTTAAAAAAAATTATTTATTTATTTACGGCTGCGTTGGGTCTTCGTTGCTGCGCGTGGGCTTTCTCTAGTTGGGGTGAGCGGGGGGTACTCTCCGTTGCGTGTGCGGGCTTCTCAATGCGGTGGCTTCTCTTGTTGTGGAGCACGGGCTCTAAGCACTTGGACTTCAGTAGCTGTGGCACGTGAGTTCAGTAGTTGTGCCTCACTGAGCACAGGCTCAGTAGTTGTGGCACACGGGCTTAGTTGCTCCACGGCATGTGGGATCTTCCCGGACCAGGGCTCGAACCCGTGTCCCCTGCATTGGCAAGCGGATTCTTAACCACTGCACCACCAGGGAAGTCCCATATCTTCTACATTTTAATGGGCTAAAATTGTGAAATGATCTGAATACAAGGAATAGGAAAGCAAAAGAATAGAGTATGCATGGATGGGTATCCTCCAAAACAATAACAAAAAAATCTGGACCATGTTTCTGACCTGATATGCATCAAGCAGAGGATAGATGTGAGTAAGTGTGTGAAGTGAAATTCAAAATTATTTGTCATAACTGCTGATAGTCAGTGACGGGAAAAAGTCTTGGAGGAGAAAGAATTTGAAGTTTCTCACCAAAAATGGGTTTTACCTAATTGCTGGAGTCAAACTGCCATCTTTAGAGGGCACATTATTTTATGTGGAAGTTCATCCTGGATTTTAGTGATCCGTGACATTCTTACCCTGGATCAGCATCGTCTGTGATTTTTGAGTTTTTAGAAACATAAGTTTAACTACCTGGATTTCATGGATTCCTCTGGTTATTCAGTCGTTTCATCTGAGCGATTAGTATGTAAATATTCTCTTCAGTAAATTTTACTGGGTGTTTTCTTGACTTCCCTCAGCAAATTGCAATACGCAACACTTTGCCCCTTCCTCCTCTGCATAGTTACGTAGTTACAAAAAGTAAATCTTCCCACCCACAGTTTTTAATTTTTTTGCCCTGATTATTATTACTTATTTTCTTACCATCCTCGATGGTATTTCCACTCATTCCCAAGGAAGCACACAGAACTCAAAGTTACCCAGGGTGTGATCACAGGCTGTAAAACCAACTGTGATGCATGTGTCCACCTCCTTACCTGAGACTCTACCCACAGGATGAGCAACCTTGGTGATGATCCAGGTACATGCTACCTGGGAATTCATCATGCCACCTTGAGAAAAACTGTTTTTCCATTCTGTCGCCATTAATTTTACTAGCTATTATACTTCACAATTTGAAAAATAGAATGAACCAAGGGTCTACTTTGGAATCCAGTACATTACTCCCTATGATGAAATAGAAAGTGGACATACAGTAAGACTGGTGCCAAGTGATACAGACGCATCAGCATGAATCATGAGTGCTCTGGGTGGGATGACAGTTCCTGGGTCCATGTTTGCCATCTGAATGCTTTGTCTTTCAGGTCTGTGTTGGTGCACATCCCTTTCAACCTTCCAGGATTCATCTTTCCACAGTGGCTGATAAATGTTCACTATGACCACACTAAGAATCCTAAAACCTAACACTGCTCTTATTCCTTTTTCTTTTTCCTTTTTAATTTTTTAAATTTTTTTATTCTTCACTCAGAATGAAATGGTGCACTCCTAAAAGATACGCATCTTTTTATCATGTGTCTTTGGGGAGCCTACTCTCAGCTTTTTAAAAACCACCAGAGCTAAGAGCATTAGGGTTGACTCAGCAACTGTAATTAAAGCAACAGCTCTTTCCCCCTGTGGAATTTTTTTTTTTTTTAGATTTACAGAAAATTTGTAAAGATATTGCAGAGTTCCTGTATACCCTTTACCCAGTTACCCCCACTATTGACAACTGCCATTACCATGGTGTATTTGTCAAAACTAAGAAACTGACATTAGTATCCTACTATGAAATAGACTCTAGAGTTTATGTGGATTTTCTGGGGGGTTTTGTTTTCTTTTAATTTTTTTTACATATTTAGGATTCTGTATGGATGTTGTCTTTTAGATTTCCCTTGGTATCCTCAATTCTTCTCCCAAGCCAGGTTTCTACTGCCCCTTTAGGCTCTGTGGGGTAAAGAGGAGAGCTCAGACAATAATAATACTTTAGATGATTTTATAGTAATTATTAATATATCTCATTTCATTTCCAAGGCAATGTTCTTTTTTTTGAATTTTATTTTATTTACTTTTTATACAGCAGGTTCTTATTGGTGATCCATTTTATACATATTAGTGTATACATGTCAATCCCAATCTCCCAACTCATCACACCACCATCAGCACCCCCCGCCGCTTCCCCTCCTTGGTGTCCATACATTTGTTCTCTACATCTGTGTCTCCATTTCTGCCCTGCAACCCGGTTCATCTGTACCATTTTTATAGGTTCCACATATATGTGTTAATATATGATATTTGTTTTTCTCCTTCTGACTTACTTAACTGTGTATGACAGTCTCTAGATCCATCCAATTCTCTACAACTGACTCAATTTCATTCCTTTTTATGGCTGAGTTATATTCCAGTAATATTAATGACTATTCCAGTAATAGTAAAGTTTATTTAGGTTTTCTGCCCAATTTTGCATTAGGTTCTTTGTTCTTTTAATATTGAGCTGCATGAGCTGTTTATATATTTTGGAGATTAATCCTTTGTCCGTTGACTCATTTGCAAATATTTTCTCCCATTCTGAGGGTGGTCTTTTCGTCTTGTTTGTAGTTTCCTTTGCTGTGCAAAAGCTTTTAAGTTTCATGAGGTCCCATTTGTTTATTTTTGTTTTTATTTCCATTACTTTAGGAGGTGGATCAAAAAGATCTTGCTGTGATTGATGTCAAAGAGTGTTCCTCCTATGTTTTTCTCTACTAGTGTCCAGTCTTACATTTAGGTTTTCAGTCCATTTTGAGTTTATTTTTGTGTGTGGTGTTAGGGAGTGTTCTAATTTCATTCTTTTATGTGTAGCTGTCCAGTTTTTCCAGCACCACTTATTGAACAGACTGTCTTTTCTCCATTGTATACGCTAGTCTCCTTTGTCATAGATTAGTTGACCATAGGTGCATGGGTCTATGTCTGGACTTTCTATCCTGTTCCATTGATCTGTATTTCTGTTTTTGAGCCAATACCATATTGTCTTGATTACTGTAGCTTTGTAGTATAGTCTGAAGTCAGGAAGTCTGATTCCTCCAGCTCCATTTTTTTCCTTCAAAACTGCTTTGGTTATTCAGGGTCTTTTGTGTCTCCATACGAATTTTAAGATTTTTTGCTCTAGTTCTGTAAAAAATGCCATTGGTAATTTGATAGGGATTGCATTGAATCTGTAGATTGCTTTGGGTAGTATAGTCATTTTCACAATATCGATTCTTCCAATCCAAGAACATGTTATATCTCTCCATCTGTGGGTATCATATTTAATCTCTTTCGTCAGTGTCTTATAGTTTTCTGCATACAGGTCTTCTGTCTCCCTAGGTAGGTTTATTCCTAGGTATTTTATTCTTCTTGTTGCAGTGGTAAATGGGAGTGTTTCCTTAATTTCTCTTTCAGATTTTTCATCATTACTGTGTAGGAATGCAAGAGATTTCTGTACATTAATTTTGTATCCTGCAACTTTACCAAATTCATTGCTTAGCTCTAGTAGTTTTCTGGTCGCATCTTTAGGATTCTCTGTGTATAGTATCATGTTATCTGCCAACAGTCTCTTATTGCTATGGCTAGGACTTCCAAAACTATGTTGAATAATAGTGGTGAGTGTGGACATCCTTGTCTTGTTCCTGATCTTAGAGGAAATGCTTTCAGTTTTTCACCATTGAGAATGATGTTTGCTCTGGGTTTGTTGTATATGGTTTTTATTATGTTGAGGTAGGTTTTCTTTATGCCCACATTCTGGAGAGTTTTTATAATAAATAGGTGTCGAATTTTGTGAAAAGCGTTTTCTGCATCTATTGAGATGATCATATAGTTTTTCTCCTTCAATTTGTTAATATGGTGTATCACATTGATTGATTTGCATATATTGAAGAATCCTGGCATCCCTAGGATAAATCCCACTTGATCATGGTGTATGATCCTTTTAATGTGCTCTTGGATTTTGTTTGCTAGTATTTTTGCATCTATATTCATCGGTGATATTGGTCTGTAATTTTCTTTTTTTGTAGTATCTTTGTCTGGTGTTCGTATGAGGGGGATGGTGGCCTCATAGAATAAGTTTGGGAGTGTCCCTTCCTCCGAAGTATTTTGGAAGAGTTTGAGAAGGATGGGTGTTAGCTCTTCCCTAAATGTTTGATAGAATTCACCTGTGAAGCCATGTGGTCCTGGATTTTTGTTTGTTGGAAGATTTTTAATCACAGTTTCAAGTTCATTACTTGTGATTGGCCTGTTCATATTTTCTACTTCTTCCTGGTTCAGTCCTGGAAGGTTATACCTTTCTAAGAATTTGTCCATTTCTTCCAGATTGTCCATTTTCTTGGCATAGAATTGCTTGTAGTAGTCTCTTAAGATGCTTTGTATTTCTCTGTTTTCTGTTGTAATCTCTCCGTTTTCATTTTTAATTTTATTGATTTGAGTCCTCTCCTTCTTTTTCTTGATGAGTCTGGCTAATGGTTTATCAGTATTGTTTATCTTCTCAAAGAACCAACTTTTAGTTTTTTTGGTCCTTGCTCTTATTTTCTTTGTTTCTATTTCATTTATTTCTGCTCTCATCTTTATGATTTCTTTCCTTCTGCTAACTTTGTGTTTTGTTTTTTTTCTATCTCTGGTTCCTTTAGGTGTAAGCTTAGATTGTTCATTTGAAATTTTTCTTGTTTCTTGAGGTAGGCTTGTATAGCCATAAACTTCCCGTTTAGAACTGCTTTTGCTGCATCCCATAGGTTTTGGATCATCGTGTTTCATTGTCATTAGTCTCTAGGTATTTTTTGATTTCCCCTTTGATTGCTTAAGTGATCTCTTGGTTATTTAGTAACGTATTATTTAGCCTCCATGTGTTTGTGTTTTTTTACGTTTTTTCCCCTGTAATTGATTTCTAATCTCATAGCAGTGTGGTCAGAAAAGATGCTTGATATAATTTCAATTTTCTTAAATTTACAGAAGCTTGATTTGTAACCCAAGATGTGATCTATCCTGGAGAATGTTCTGTGCGCACTTGAGAAGAAATTGTAGTCTGCTGGTTTTGCATGGAATGTTCTATAAATATCAATTATATCTATCTGGTCTATTGTGTCATTTAAAGCCTGTGTTTCCTTATTTTCATTTTGGATGATATGTCCATTGGTGTAAGTGTCCATTGGTGTAAGTATTGTGTTACTGTCGATTTCCTCTTTTATAGCTGTTAGCCGTTGTCTTATGTATTGAGGTGTTCCTACGTTTGGTGCATATATATTTATAATTGTTATATCTTCTTCTTGGATTGGTCACTTGATCATTATGTAGTGTCCATACTTGTCTCTTGTAACATTCGTTATTTTAAAGTCTATTTTATCTTGTATGAATATTGCTACTCCAGCTTTCTTTTGATTTCCATTTGCATGGAATATCTTTTTCCATCCCCCTCACTTTCAGTCTGTATGTGTCCCTAGGTCTGAAGTGGGTCTCTTGGAGACAGCATATGTATGGATCTTGTTTTTGTATCCATTGTGCAAGACTGTGTCTTTTGGTTGAGGCAGTTAATCCATTCATGTTTAAGGTATTTATCGATATGTATGTTCCTATGACCATTTTCTTAATTGTTTTGGGTTTGTTTTTGTAGGTCTTTTTCTTCTCTTGTGTTTCCCACTTAGAGAAGTTCCTTTAGCATTTGTTGTAGAGCTGCTTTGGTGGTGCTGAATTTTCTTAGTTTTTGCTTATCTGTAAAGCTTTTGATTTCTCCATGGAATCTGAATGAGATCCTTGCTGGGTAAAGTAATCTTGGTTGTAGGTTCTTCCCTTTCATCACTTTAAGTCTATCATGCCACTCCCTTCTGGCTTGTAGAGTTTCTGTTGAGAAGTCAGCTGTTAACCTTATTGGAGTTCCCTTGTATGTTATTTGTTGTTTTTCCCTTGCTGCTTTCAATAATTTTTCTTTGTCTTTAATTTTTGCCAGTTTGATTGCTATGTGTCTCCGTGTGTTTCTCCTTGGGTTTATCCTGTATGGGACTCTCTGTGCTTTCTGGACTTGGGTGGCTATTTCCTTTCCCATATTAGGGAAGTTTTCGACTATAATCTCTTCAAATATTTTCTCTGGTCCTTTCTCTCTCTCTTCTCCTTCTGGGACCCCTATAATGCGAATGTTGTGTTTAATGTTGTCCTAGATGTCTCTTAGGCTGACTTCATTTGTTTTCATTCTTTTTTGTTTACTCTGTTATGCAGCAGTAAATTCCACCATTCTGTCTTCAGGTTACTTATCCGTTCTTCTGCCTCAGTTAGTCTGCTATTGATTGCTTGTAGTGTATTTTTCAGTTCAGTTATTGTATTGTTCATCTCTGTTTGTTCTTTAATTCTTCCAGGTCTTTGTTAAACATTTCTTGCATCTTCTCGATCTTTGCCTCCATTCTTTTTCCGAGGTCCTGGATCATCTTCACTATCATTATTCTGAATTCTTTTTCTGGAATGTTGCCTATATTCACTTCACTTAGTTGTTTTTCCGGGGTTTTATCTTGTTCTTTCATCTGGTACATAGCCTTCTGCCTTTTCATCTTGTCTATCTTTTCTGTGAATGTGATTTTTGTTCCACAGGCTGCAGGATTGTAGTTTTTGTTGCTTCTGCTGTCTGCCCTCTGGTGGATGAGGCTGTCTAAGAGGCTTGTGCCTGGAGTTTATGTGGATTTTGTTAGCTTTTCCATTAATGTTATTTTTCTGTCTCAAGAGCCAGTCTAGTATACCATGTACATTTAGTTGTTATGTTTCCCCAGTCTCCTTTTTCTATAATGGTTTCCTTTTTTGCTGCTGTTTGCCTTGAATGTCTTGAATGATACTAGCCAGTTATCCTGTACACTCTCTCCAGATCTTGGTTTGTTTGAAGCTTTCCTCATGATTTAGATTGGGGTTATGGGTTTTGAAAGAATACCATAGAAGTGAAATACCCTTTTATCACATAATATCAGGTCTGTGGGATAGCTACATGACATCACTGGGTGTGATAACTTACGTAGTAAGTCAGTTTGCCAGGGTTTTACCATGAAGTTTGCATTTTTCCTTTGCATACTCTTTTCTTTGGAAGTAAGTTACTAAATCTAGCTCATTTTTGCCTCTCTGCCTCTCTTTTTAATGTTTACCATCACCCCTATGACTCCGATCTGGCAAAATTATATCACATTCTCTGTTAAATCTCTAACACCTAGAGAATTAGTGTAGAAGGCAGTGTAGCCTTGTGCTTTTATCTGGGCAGGGGTACCTCCTCTTCTGAGAACACAAAATGATTGCTCAGAGAGAATTCAGTAATAAAACATTTACAGTCCCCAAACTTCCCATCTCTTATCTTTACCCAAGAGAATTAGACCCCAGAAGAGAGAATTTACATATTTGAATTATGACATAGCAGTGTTGCAGGGAGGAAGGAAGACGTCTTCCCCCTACTTCATCTTGGTTTTGGTTTGTTTTATTTTCTGGTCATACTTAAATGGATTTAATCTCTGTCCTGACACAACTATAGTATGGAGGGAACTTTCGTAACCACCTCTTCATTCTTATTACAAAATAGCTACAGAGTTCCAAACTACATATTCATAATTTAGAAATGTCTCAGTAACTGTGGCATGGAGCTCTAAACTCTGTACAACTAATTTTTTTCCCCTGTCAAAATATTTACTTGTGAATATAATATATCGTTTACTCTTAGCTTTAAATAACCAAAAGTGTGAGATTGATGGTTTCCTTCTCATTTGAAGCTTAATGAGTTTTTGCATTCTTGAAGGTGAAGGCTAGAGTACTTTGTAGTTTCATGATGACATCCATTATATCGAAATAATTATTTCTGGTGGAATTAATAATTGCTAGGAGTAAAATAAACAACAAGGACTTACTGTATAGCACAGGGAACTATATTCGATATCTTGTAATAACCTATAATGAAAAAGAATACACATGCACACACACACACACACACACACACACATATATAAAACTGAATCACTTCACTGTACACCTGAAAGTAAAACAGCATTTTAAATCAATTATACTTCAATAAAAATTAAAAAAATAAAAACAAAATAGTTGCTCTGTGGAGGAGATAATAGGAATTTTCTTTTCCTTTCTTTTTTTTTAACTTCTTTATTGGAGTAAAATTGCTTTACAATGGTGTGTTAGTTTCTGCTCTAAAACAAAGTGAATCAGCTATACGTATGCATATATCCCCATATCTCCTCCCTCTTGCGTCTCCCTACCACCCTCCCTATCCCACCCCTGTAGGTGGACACAAAGCACTGAACTGATCTCCCTGTGCTGTGAAGCTCCTTCCCACTCGCTATCTATTTTACATTTGGTAGTGTATATATGTCCATGCCACTCTCTCACTTCATCCCAGCTTACCCTTCCCCCTCCTGGTGTCCTCAAGTCCATTCTCTACGTCTGTGTCTTTATCCTGTCCTGCTCCTAGGTTCTTCAGAACCTTTTTTTCTTTTTAGATTCCATACATATGTGTTAACATAATATTTGTTTTTTTCTTTGTGACTTACTTCATTCTGTATGACAGACTCTGGGTCCATCCACCTCACTACAAATAGCTCAATTTCATTTCTTTTTATGGCTGAGTAGTATTCCATTGTATATATGTGCCACATTTTCTTTATCCATTCATCTGTCGATGGACACTTAGGTTGCTTCCATGTCCTGGCTATTGTAAATAGAGCTTCAGTGAACATTGGGGTGCATGACTCTTTTTGAAATATGGTTTTCTTTGGGTATATGCTCAGTAGTGGGATTGCTGGGTCATATGGTAGTTCTGTTTTTAGTTTTTTAAGGAACTTCCATACTGTTCTCCATAGTGGCCGTATCAGTTTACATTCCCACCAACAGTGCAAGAGGGTTCCCTTTTCTCCACACCCTCTCCAGCATTTATTGTTTCTAGATTTTTTGATGATGGCCATTCTCACTGGTGTGAGATGATATCTCATTGTAGTTTTGATTTGCATTTCTCTAATGATTGGTGATGTTGAGCATCCTTTCATGCGTTTGTTGGAAATCTGTATAGCTTCTTTGGAGAAATGTCTATTTAGGTCTTCTGCCCATTTTTGGATTGGGTTATTTGTTTTTTTGATATTGAGATGCCTGAGCTGCTTGTATATTTTGGAGATTAATCCTTTGTCAGTTGCTTCGTTTGCAAATATTTTCTCCCATTCTGAGAGTTGTCTTTTTGTCTTGTTTCCTTTGCTGTGCTACAGCTTTGAAGTTTCATTGGGTCCCATTTGTTTATATAATTTTTTACTTCCATTTCTCTAGAAGCTGGGTCAAAAAGGATCTTGCTGTGATTTATGTCATAGAGCGTTCTGCCTATGTTTTCCTCTAAGAGTTTTATAGTGCCTGGCCTCACATTTAGGTCTTTAATCCATTTTGAGTTTATTTTTGTGTATGGTATTAGGGAGTGTTCTAAAAATTTCCTTCTTTTACTTGTAGCTGTCCAGATTTCCCAGCACCGCTTCCTGAAGAGACTGTCTTTTCTCCATTGTATAGTCTTACCTCCTTTATCAAAGATAAGGTGACCATATGTGCATGGGTTGTCTCTGGGCTTTCTTTCCTGTTCCTTTGATCTATATTTCTGTTTTGTGCCAGTACCATACTGTCTTGATTACTGTAGCTTTTTAGTATAGTCTGAAGTCAGGGAGCCTGATTTCTCCAGCTCCATATTTCTTCCTCAAGATTGCTTTGGCTATTTGGGGTCTTGGAATTTTAAAATATATTGAAATAAAAGTTATATACTGCTACTACTTCCCCATCTTTTCTAACTCTCTTACTTATTGGCTTCTTGGTTAGTTCAATTGATTTGTGACAGCTGTTTGCATATTAGGCAAGTCAATCCTTTTCAATATTATTAAAAATATTGTCCCAGTTTCTAATTCATATTTCAATGTCATTTATTTTGCTTTTCCATACAAAAGTTTTGGTTTCAATACAGTCATATTTATCAAGATTTTTCTTCATGGGTTCTATTTTTGTCATATTCTGAGAACTGCCTCCCCACTTGAATAGCAGAATGTGTTCCCCTCTGTTTTTTCTTGAGCAGCTTTCCAATTTTTTTTTTTTTTTTACATTTATTTCTGGACACTCTATTCTGGTATTCTGGCTTATTCTTCTTTCTGACTCTCTTTGCAGTAGTGCACAGAAACTTTTAGCATCTCATCCAGTATCACACAGAAAGTAAGTCAGTGTGCCCTGTTTGACTCCAGTAAGCCCTTAGACTCTCACTCTCAGATCTGCCTCTTGAGGTACAGATTTATAGATCTTTCTAGTGTAAATTTCATTCCTAAGATTATTGAGCCTTCCTCTGCAGAACAGTCTGTGTTTTAGCTTAATGTAGAAAATGCTCCTGTTTATTAAGGTGGTAAATAGTCACAGCAGGGGCTGGTGCCGTTTGTTTTCCTCTTTATTTTTAGGCTGTCTTTAACTGAACTCAAAGTACTTTATGTGCATCATCTGCTATATTTTGTGTCTTCATGGTCGTATTGAAGAAGAGGGATGTTCATGCAACATTTTGACACTGGGAAAAATTCAGAGACAGAAGGCAGTATAACGAGGTCATGTAATCAGTAGTGACCCTGGCACAGAATTCCACTGTTTTGAACCTCCCATAATCAATAGTGACTCTAATTCTAACCTTTTTCCATATCATGTTTTCTTTAAACCCAGCTCTCACCCCTGAACTAGATAGTTAGGCTGCCATTGGGTTCCAAATTCTGTCTCAGATTTGGATGAGTCACTTTCAAAAGAAAGAAGGGAAAAAAAGAAAGAAATAAAAAAATAGAAAAAAGAACAGAAAAAAGAGACAGAGATGGAAGTTATTGTTGCTTCCTAACATGATAGAACATTAGTAGTAGCAACCTTAAGGATTAACCCATCTGCACCCGAGAAACTAATTGCCCAGCTACTAACTCATGGAGAATATAGGCTGTCTCCTAACTGCAATCCCAGGATTCGTACTTTACTTCAGAAAAAAAAATGCCATCCATCATACCTCTTACTTGATGCTGATGAACATGTGAACACAGGCCAAGCACATATTTTGCTTTCGCTAGAGTAGCAACCAGGAGTCAAACTTAAAATAGATACCTCTGTTATGGTGGATGAACACCTGTATCTTATATTTCAGAATTTCACATGCCTTTTAGTTATATTTTGAATTATTGGATAATTTTACCTGCCATAATTCAAATTGATATGGGTCTTTAGGCAAATCAACATATTGAATGATTAAAAAAAAATCTAACAAGACTTTTTAAAAGATCCATCTTTTCTGTAGGAATTAATATTGTTCTATTTAGAGTGACCAAGGAGAATACTGGCATTTGACGCACATCCACAGTGTAAGGTTATCTAATGTGTTTTTATTACTTAATCATCTCTGGTAGTTATTCCTTTTGTTCGCCTACTTAATCGATTTGAAGAATGAATGCTAGGTTCAGGCCAATAAGCCCCTTTCATGGTTTACAGTTTTACTATCATTTCCCTCACTGCAGTATATTAAAAAAGAGACAGGATGAGCTTACATGAGTAAGCACTCAGCTGTGGTTGCAGTTTCTCCATGCTCGCCATCTTACTTCCCAGAGAGGGGACTGTAATAGAATTAGTCTGTCTGTCTCTCTCAGCTGTATATAGGCTTAGAAGGACACATTCAAAAAGAAACAGGGATCTAAGGAAACATCATTCCTACACATTCTCTGCCCCCTGTTGTTTTGTGGTGGCTTTATAGCAGTGATACAATGTTCTGCTTGTTTAAACTTAATCGAAATAAGTAATAATTTATCTTTGCTTTATATCCTCCTTTATTCATTTTATTTTTATTTCCCTTTAATTTGTTTTGGTAGCTATAAAACGTAAGGGTGAATAGTTAGGGGTTAGAGTCAAGTGTACGGCACGCTGATTCTCAATAAACCTCCACATCTTGCCTGTGCCCCCAGCCTTCAGTCTCCTCACACTCATTCTCATCCTGTCCGTAGGAGACATGGCATTTGGTGAACCTGTCAGTCTGAAATTATGACTCTCAAAGACACTTCAGAACATTGAAAGCAGCCCATCCTGGCAATGAGCATTTCCATGGCTATACTTACACAGTACCCTTAAATAAATAATTTAGAAAGCTATTTTAAATCCCATGGACTGTTGGCTTCCCTGGTGGCTCAGTGGTTAAGAATCCACCTGCCAATGCAGGGGACATGGGTTGGAGCCCTGGTCCGGGAAGATCCCACATGCCACAGAGCAACTAAGCCCATGCGCCACAACTACTGAAGCCCGCGCACCTAGAGCCTGTGCTCCGCAATGAAAAGCCACCACAATGAGAAGCCCGTGCACCGCAACGAAGAGTAGCCCCTGCTCACTGCAACTAGAGAAAACCCGTGCGCAGCTACAAAGACCCAGTGCAGCCAAAAATAAATAAAGAAAATAAATAAATTTTAAATCCCATGGACTGAGTTGGAAGTTTGCCATTAGTAGAACTCATTGAACCATCAAATTGGAGGGTTTTTTTTCCTTTTGTCACTTGTTATTCTGAAACGGTAAAAGCAGTTGTTAAAAGTACCTATGCTACTAAAGAGAGTAGCTTAAACCTTTAGTTCTTCTTACGTAACCTGCATTATCTTCAACCTACTTTTTCTTGAATTTCTTACTGGAAGAATTCAGTTACTTAACAACAACAACAAAAAAAATTAAAATGCTCTAGCACTGAATCAATCCTTTTTTTTCCTTAACAACAGACTGTCAGCTATTTTACATTGGTAGTGTCTTATTACCAAAGGAAATTGCATGGAAAAGCACCGCTTCTTAAAGCCTGCCATGTTGATTTGTAGCTTTAGACGTATCTGATTTGTGTTCTTTAGATGTTCTCCATGGCTGGAGAAGAGGATTGCATGGCAGTCAGGACAAAGCACCATATGGTTGGGTTGGGGTGAATGATCATAGAAGCACATGAGATGGGAGGAGAGGTGTCACTTGTCAGTCTTTATCCCTAGAGGAAGCTCTGGTGACAGGGGAATGATTGAAATGGCACTTTTGGGGTCGCTGGGCATGGAGAAGGGATAAACGATGACTAGGAATTCAGTGACGTAAACTCAAGGGAAAGGATGGAAGCAAAGGGAGCTGGGGATTGGGTAGAAGTGTAGCTCTCCTGCAGTTGGTGAAAGATGCCAGGGAGAGACATTGATGGGAGAAGTGATTAAAGATGGCCTCGTAAAGCCCTGGAATAGTGACAGATGGAAAGGCTACAGTGATTAGTAAGAAAATACAGAGAAGCAAAGAAGACCTGAAATGAAGTAGACTCTTGCAGGAGGAGACATGTGCGATGATAAAAAGGGAAAACAAAGGATGAATTTTTCTCTGCTACCTGTTAAGGGAAATAGGCACAGAGATGGAGGGGACCAAGTCCTGTCCTTGGATATAGGAAGCACTGTTATCCCCAACTCACTTGACCTATCAGAGCCCAAATCCTTCTTAAAGCCTTTCCAGTAGGGTGTCTAGATTTCCAGCCTGACAACTTGACATGGGGCCAGCACAAACAGACTTTTTGCTCCCTGGATATAAAGATACAGAAATTAAAAAGTACCATTTACTGAGTACAAATCATACACTAGGGAGTGTGAGCAGCCCTTAAAGTCCGTCTCTCGTCATCACTCAACCCTGCATGTTAAAGATTTTGGATCAGTTTTTAAACATGGAAAATAGGGCTTCCCTGGTGGCACAGTGGTTGAGAGTCCACCTGCCGATGCAGGGTACGCGGGTTCGTGCCCCGGTCCGGGAGGATCCCACATGCCGCGGAGCAGCTGGGCCCGTGAGCCATGGCCGCTGAGCCTGCGCGTCCGGAGCCTGTGCTCCGCAACGGGAGAGGCCACAACAGTGAGAGACCCGCGTACCGCAAAAAAAAACAAAACAAAACAAAAAAATAAACATGGAAAATAATCTTCAAAGAAGCTAAATAAGTTCTCAAGTCACAGAGTGTCAGAGCAGGGATCCAACATCATGTCTCTTTAATTGCAGTTTTCTAGTCAAAACCATTTGTTTACATAACTGATAGATTAACCACCTCCACAAACTGCTTGTGACTCTTGCTCCATTTTGGATAAACTCTTTAAAAGGTATTTCCCTAAATGAAGTGAAAATAAAGAAAGCATTAAAAGCATACAACATATGCGTTTACATATATACAATGTACAGATTGTAAACACATTCATTCACACATGTGATGGTTGACCAGTTCTCCAGATATTATTTTTTTCTTCTCATTTTGTCTTTCGAAAAGACTTTAAACTCTGAGAGATGTAGTTATCTCTGCTAAAATGATAATAGTTTCCAGAATTTGTTTTTCTTCTTATCTCTTTGTGTGGCCATAGGTAATTTTTCTTAGCACATTGCCTTAGCCTTGCAATTCTCTTTGATGTGTGGTCCTGGGATAAACATCAGACTTCTTATAACAGATCCCCAGGTCAGGGCTGCACAGGTCAGGCCAAAGCAGTTTTCCAGGCTTCTTTTCTGTTCCTTAATAAAATGTTATTGCTCTTAGAAACATTCCTATATGAATGCATGTTTTACATTGTTTGGTACATAGTTGGATTTCGGAAACATTTTCCCCTATTTGATCCAGAATGAAATATTCTTACCACTAGCCTACATTCCCTGGAAACCTCCCTCTGAGTTCAGTTTTTCACTCCACTTTGTAATTTATTAGCCAAGTAATAATGATTAGCATAACCAGCTTGCAGTGATAGCTCAGTCCCCTTCCAGTACCTAATCTCAAATACCCATTTTTCATGGTGGCAAAATGAAATGTTCTAATCAAAGTCTAAACATCATAATTTCACAAGTTTGCAAAGCCTCTCATTTAGCTAACAACTGCAAGAATGCATTGGATGCCTAGGATGTGACTAAATACATTGCACTAGATTTGGGGATTAAACTGTGGTGAACGGTTTAGACTTGGTACCTACTCTTACCAAGCATATTCTTTGGGATAGGATACAAAAAAGTGACTAGACCACAACAGTGCAGTGTAGGACGTGTCCTGAGGGGATGCTTATTCTTCTTGTGTGAAAGCTCAGTAGAGGCACCTAAGCCAGGATGGGGATCAGTGAGGTGACTCCTAGGCTGAACTCAAGAAGCCCAGGTCAGAGCAGCAAAGCAGTTGGAGGGAGGAATTCCATCCAGCTCAGGTTCAGCACACGGAAGTAGCAGAGGTAAAAGCATGAGGTTCTCATGGAACCCAGCAAGTTCAGCTTGGAGAGCTGAGAGGTAGCGAGGAACCAGGCCTGCAACTGAAGCCTTGCGAAACTCCTCAAGGCTAGCTTCTCAACCCCAGAGACCTTCAGCTTGATCCTTTATCAGGCTTAACGCCGCCCAAGACAACTGAGACAGTAGACTGGGATGGGAGGAGCCATGTTGGAGGTGGGAGGAGATAGGTCCTTGAGGGTGAAGCAGGGGCAGGGAGAATTCCCGAGCTGGCCTTCCTCCCTGGAATTGGGAAATGGATTAAAACAGGCCTTCACACCTTGCCTTACATGTCCTCATCCATCCATGAATATTGAATGGATTAATTATTGGTTACATGCATTGATTTACCAAAGAAAATTCATACGTGTATGATCCAACTCCATAGCACTCTTACTATGGATAGTTTATAAAATGATGAATTAAATACGTTTCTGGGAACAGAATAGAAATGGTTTAGTGAGAAAGTGTGTTCTGATTTCTAAACAACCATCCTGCCAAAACACTTAGAACGGAACACATTTGTAAGAGACTGTCTCAAACTTTGTAATTGTCTTACATGCATATACCTTATGTCTTCAAATTAGTTCCTGGCTCTCCCAAGAAAAAATTCATGGTTTAAAAATAATTAATTCTTCACTTCAAGAATAACCATAGGAGATTATAGACATTCAATAAATAATGGTTACTTGTTTTTAGATACTAATCCAGTAAGTTATTTCATGTAAATATTTAGGTTTAATGAGATATTGTACAGTTCATTCATTGCTATTTCATGCTAACCAAAATTGAAAAATGGTTTCAAATCACTATGTGTTTTAGTCCACATTTCTTAGATTTTTTAAAATTCGTAATACACTAGCTCAAAAGCCATGATTCTTTGAGTTTTGAAAATAATGTGGAACTTTAGAAAAAAATGTTAGTCTTTGTCATTTTCAACCATATACAGCCAAGCTTTTTCAGTAAGCTTGTGAAATTACTTTGTGAACTCTAAAAATTCCAAACTACAGTTTAAATGTTATCTACTTCTCCATTTAGACAATTAAAAGCTAGAGTTTGGTGTCAAAGGAATAACAACAAGAAAAAAGTCCAAAAGGAAAAGACATAGGTGTTTGGCCTTAGCACAGTTAGATGGTCCTATCATTTCACTAATGTTCTCTGTTTATATTTTATTTTTATCAAATCTGCCAGCTAATAAAAAGATGGAATAAATAAAGCATCTGGCTGAACTGCTGGCTACATTTATAGTATTTTAGTTCTATAAAATAAAAATAGACATGGGGAGTAACAGGGTTGGTTGTATGATGTTTAATACAAATTAAATATTTTTGTGTTTTTATGAATATGTCTTATCATCTTTCATATGTCTCACAGGGGTTGGAGGTCAGGTATTATTAATAAGCTCAGAGAAAAATTAATGTCCATAAACACTGAATATTAAAAATCCAACAGAAAGAAAGCGTCTCTGGTATCTAGAGGGAATGTAGCTCTACAGAAAACTTAACCCAATACTGTAATTGTTATCAATGATTTTGCAGTGACATCACAAAAATGTTATTATTATTTGTTTTGAGTTTCAAAACTATTCTTTCATTTTACATTCTCTTAAGAAATCACCTCCTTTTCCGGATGTTGCTATGATAAAATATATTTAAAAGAAAAACCAAAAAACTATGTTATACTGTGGCAAATTCTCCTCTTCTTCTCCATGACAATAGGTAAAGAAGCTGTAACCATGACAACAGTAATGGGCCCAGGAGATTAGGGCCAGACTGGAGATTAGGGCTCCAAGAGCAAAGAAAAGAAGTCCTGATTGGTTCTTTATTGAGACCTTATGTGATGACAAGTTACCATTGAGAGAAAGCATGAAGGATTAGTAAGAACAAAATGATTTCTCTTGTATAAAGTAAGAAGCCATTCCTTTGTTAAAAATGTGTCCCTTCCTTTTTATATAACGACTGTTGAAATTGAGGTAAGGAGTCCATGATTAATTCTCTCCTGAGCTTTGTCTGATAAATCGAGTCTAGACTAGCTCTGTGAGAAGACACTTTGGAAGCCTGGAGCAAAAAGTATCTGTGTGGACCCCCATCACGCTCCTTGTTGGCAGCCCATGAATGGGTGGAGAAACCAACTCATTTCTGATGTGGTGCCATCTATAAGCAGAGTGCTCTTGGCAGAAGAGGATTTGAAAGTTTCTTTCTTGTTGTTTGAAAACTTACCTTTCTAACTTCTTGAAAATTCTCAAAAGATTTTTCCAAGCCATCATTGTTCACATTTTGTTTTTAAAGAATCTTTTGTTAAAAAAAAAAAAAAAAATTGAAAGGATCCCATTTTCTTTAAAGTGGTGAGATGTATAGGTATTACATTTTGAGAAAACATGCTATCTGTGATTTTAACATGGATTCATTGATAAAGGGGGTATGTGCTATTTTTGAAGTGATAAATCTACAGGCCTGAGAATGTTTGGTCAAATGGTATGAATATTTTTGATTTTAAAGTATTTTGCCAAATTGACTTCTAAAAAAGATTGTACTCTTACAAACTTTAGCTGATAACATGAAGGTGCTATACCCTAGCCAACGTTTTATATCAATGTCTTTAGAGTCATGCTACTCTGACAGATTTTTTTAATTAATTTATTTATTTATTTATTTATTTATTTATGGCTGTGTTGGGTCTTCATTGCTGCACGTGGGCTTTCTCTCATTGTGGTGAGCGGGGGCTACTCTTCGTTGCGGTGCACGGGCTTCTCATTGCGGTAGCTTCTCTTGTTGCGGAGCACGAGCTCTAGGCGTGCGGGCTTCAGTAGTTGTGGCTTGCGGGCTCTAGAGCACACGTTCAGTAGTTGTGGCGCACGGGCTTTGTTGCTCCGCAGCATGTGGCATCTTCCCAGACCAGGGCTCGAACCTGTGTCCCCTGCACTGGCAGGTGGATTCTCAACCACTGTGCCACCAGGAAAGTCCCTGACAGATTTTTAAATAGTTTATTCTGACAGATTTTTTTTTTTTTTTTTAGATTTTGTTTAAATGTACATTTCTTTTATTATTGTCAGGTTGAACCCTATTTTTAAATAAAGTTATTCATTATTTTATTGATTTTCAGACACTCTTTTATTATCGATATTAACTATATGTCTGTTAGCTATTTGACAAAAACTTTGAATCTTTACAGAGGAAACGCATCTAAGCTAATTAAAAAGGAAAGTAGGACTTAAGTGAATGAGATGGGCTTGAGTGGGAACTGCCTGTGCAAAGGCCCTGGGGAACTGCCAGGGGTTCAGCCTGGAGAGAGCGTGTTCAGTGTAAGCATCAAAAAGCCAGGGCACATCGTGTGCGTCCCATGAGAGCAATGGCCTCGTCTCCTCTGCGCTGGAAGAAGGGCTGGCATAGGATCGGCGCTGTGAATATGTGCTGAATAAGTAGAGCTGATACGGATGCATGCAAGCCTCTGCCCAAGCTGTTACTCTTCTGGCAGCAGAACACACGAGGCTATTGTGCAGGAAGGTTATGTCCCTGGGATTGTGCTCAGCCTACGGTGGAGGAAGAGTGAGTAGATAAATCCCCCAGCATGCTTCCCTCAGGGACATACTTCTCTAGAGTCCTGTGCTGCATTGTTCCCAGAGTCTCCAGCAAGGTTGCCCTTCAGTTACCCTGAATGACGACCAGTCGGATAACTCACTCTTTCTAGCCTTCGCTCCCTGGCCGGTCTCTCTTCCCAAGTCCCCACTGGTCTTTCCTGTGATCACCTTCCAAATAAAGTACGTGCCCTTAAATCCGCTTCTTAGGGCCTCTTGATGGAGGAAGCCAAACCAAGAAAAATGGTAAACAGGAGCAAGGCCAACAGGCAGATTGAGAAGTTTGGAGTTTCTCTGAGGTACAGAGCAGACACCGAGGAGAAATAGTAGAGGGATATGAGCAGGTGTGTCTTTTGACACGTTGATTCTAGATGCTGTACAGAGAATACATTTGAGGGAGGTGAGTGGAAGGAAAGCAGAGGAGCTGGAAGACAGTTGTGGTGAGTCTGTTGAGAGAGATTGACAGCGACAGCGCGGATAGGAGTGTGGACGTGGAGATAAGAGAGAGTAGATGTAGCAGATTGTCCAGGAAGGGGAATCCTCAAAGATGTGAGTGAGGGTGAGTCGGAAATAGGGGATACATTTCAGGGTTCTAAGCTGTAGATTTGAGAAGAAAGTGTAGACAACTGAGTTAAGCAGCCCAGGAAGAGAAGCAGGCTGCGGGGGTCAGTGAGGGGGCAGGGAGAGGGTAAATTCACTTCACTGTGCTAGTTTGAGCTGTTCACGGTGTGTGGAAGCAAAGGTTTTTGTCAAGAGGCTTAATATCACCTGTATTTTTGAGAGAGATGCTCCCTATCCGGGCATCAGTCTCTCCCGGTCCGCTTAGTACCCTGCCATAAAAGATCGACTAGCTTACCATCAGTCTTCCTTTTATTTCAAATACTGTGCTGATCAAGGAAGCAAGGGGAGGGATAAACTGGAAGATTGGGGATTGACAGATACACACTACTATATATAAAATAGATAACTAATGAGGACCTACTGTATAGCACAGGGAACTCAACGCAATCCTCTGTAATGACCTATATGGGAAAAGAATCTAATAAAGAGTGGATGTATGTACATGGATAACTGATTCACTTTACTGTACACCTGAATTAATACAACATTGTAAATCAACTATACCCCAATAAATTTTTTTTTTTTTAAAAAAGAAAAAGGAAGGGAAATTGTATCTACAAAGAAGTTGGGTAAGAATCTGTGGAGCCAGAAATAACTTTGAAAGCTTTTTGTAGTTCTTGAGAACCTCTGTTTCTGGTTCTAACTGGTATGTATTGTAAACTGATAGTTTCTGGAACCATTGGGAAATGTGGTATTCCCCCCGCCCCCCAAATGGATTTTCCAGCTAACAGGAGTTTAGTTTACGGCAGGAATGCCCACTCAGCCAGCCCCTGGAGAAAGTAAATGCAAGACTGGAAACTGAACTTCACTAAGAAACTAGAGAAAATGGCCCACAAAAGCCAGTTTGAAGACTAAATGTAGACACATGGGTACTTCTGCTTTGGGGCTAGGAATCACCTATCAAAATGAAATACATGTTCTTTAGACTTGGGAACTTGAACAAATAAGAATAAAATAGAGGGCTTCCCTGGTGGCGCAGTGGTTGAGAGTCCGCCTGCCCGTGCAGGGGACACGGCTTCGTGCCCCGGTCTGGGAGGATCCCACATGCCGTGGAGCGGCTGGGCCCGTGAGCCATGGCCGCTGAGCCTGCACGTCTGGAGCCTTTGCTCCGCAACGGGAGAGGCCACAACAGTGAGAGGCCCGTGTACCGCAAAAAAAAAAAGAAAATAGAGATATCCAGAAAATATAAATTATGAATTCACAAACACACGCGCGCAGACACATCTATTACAAACATCTGTTACAGATTATAAATGCCTCAGGTGTTTGGAAAACCAGTTTTCCCATTGTGGATGATTCAATTAGCCCTATACATAACAATCATTAAATCTGCCTATAAATATGATGATACTAAACAAGCATGGTACATCTTGATGTCTGGTGGAATTTTTTTGTCATTTCTTCTACTAGCACGTAGTCCATGAGAACTGCTGCTACTTTCTATCTCTCACCAACATTTAATTTGCTACTTGTAATTTCCTCTGATCTTTGAAAATATAAAAACAAGGTCCTTCAAATTGTATCTAAAACAGTGTAAATGGGCTCCATCTGAGTGGAGTAAGGTTTTGTAATAACTAGTTGGTTACCTGAAGCATGTATCAATACTTGTAGGGAATTCCCTGGTGGTCCAGTGGTTAGGACTTGGCGCTTTCAGTGACTTGAGCCTGGGTTTGATCCCTGGTTGGGGAACTAGGATCCCACAAGCAGCTCGGTGCAGCAAAAAAAAAAGCTTGTAAGTCTATGTTTCCCTGTTTCATGCCCTAACAGAATATTTTTCCTTATTGTCATGGATCCCTTTAGTAATAGAAACTGGACAAATATGCAGTAGAATCATATGTTATTAATTTGCCAATCTTTTATAAACCCCAAGAAATTCAAATACATCTTTTTTTTAATTTTAAAGATTTAATTTTATTTATTTTTGGCTGCGTTGGGTCTTTGTTGCTGTGTGTGGGTTTTCTCTAGTTTCAACGAGCAGTGGCTACTCTTCGTTGCAGTGCGTGGGCTTCTCATTGCAGTGGCTTCTCTTGTTGCAGACCATGGGCTCTAGGTGCGTGGGCTTCAGTAGTTGCAGCATGCGGGCTCAGTAGTTATGGCTCGCAGGCTCTAGAGCACAGGCTCAGTAGTTTTGGCACACAGGTTTGGTTGCTCTGCGGTATGCGCGATCTTCCCAGACCAGGGATCAAACCTGTGTCCCCTGCATTGACAAGCAGATTCTTATCCACTACGCCACCAGGGAAGTCCCCATTTTTTTTTTTAATTGAAGTATAGTTGGTTTACAATGTTGTGTTAGTTTCAGGTGTACAGCAAACTGATTCAGAGATATATATATATATATTCTTTTTCATATTCTTTTCTCTTATAGGATATTACAAAATATTGTGTATAGTTCTCCATGCTATACAGTAGGTCCTTGTTGGTTATCTATTTTATATATAGTAGGCATGGAGGAGGGATAAATTAGGAGTTTGGGATTAACATATACACTCTAATACCTTTGATTCCACTTACTGTTTCTTTTCTTTCTCTTTTGTTCCTTCCTTTAGAATCTATGGGAAGGTACCATTCTGTGTTTGCTAACGGGTCTTCTTTGCCTTCCTATGCATTTCTTACCCATGTCCCAACACCTCTGACAGCCTCCTCTCCTTCCTCCTTAGCTATCCCGAGCTCCAGCATCCTCCCTTCTGCTCCCAGAGACGTGGTCCCTGTCCTGGTTTCCAGTCGGTTTGTCCGTCTCAGCTGGCGCCCACCCGCAGAAGCAAAAGGGAACATTCAGACCTTCACGGTTTTTTACTCCAGAGAAGGTGACAACAGGTAGGTACTACCAATGAAATTCAGCCTAATCCACCAGGTCTTTAAATGCAGACTGTGGCGTGATGGCAGCGGGAGGTCTTGAGCAGGAACTTTGGAGACTGTGGGAAATCTCTCCTCTGTGCCCTTCACTCATTACTCAGTGGAGATAACATGTCTCTGTTGCCTGTGTGGGTTTTTTTTAAGGCAGGATTGTGTACAGAATCAAATTCAATCATTTATAGAAAACTTCCTTGAAAAACAGACAAGCATGTAAATATATGATATCAGGGTTTTTTGTTTGTTTTTTTAATTTCCTTGAGTTTCAAAGTGGTAAGCAGAGAACAGAATTGGGCTGTGTATTGATAGAACCAAGTGTGGGAGAACCAGTGTGGCAGGGTGCAATCTCAGCTCTGTCACTGACATCATGTGATCTCAAGAAAATGACATAACTTCTCTAAACCTTACTTCACTCTTTAATAAAGAGGAAATAATAGTACTTACCTTGAAGGTTTTTGTTAGGATTAAATTAGGTTACATTTCCAAAGTTCATTTAAGGGTATCTAGTATTTGCTAAAAGTTCTTAATATCATTATTGTCTAGGTAAAAGTGAGCTGTATGCGTCTCGTTTCAAGATTACAATCTACTGTTGTTTTTTTGTTTTTTGGGGTTTTTTCTCATCATTTTTTCTTTAAGATGTTTCACAGTTTTAAGGCTTTGAAGTTTGATTTGTAAGTCTGTGATAGATATTGGTTAGTTCCAATCTATAAGAATAAACTGTATGACACCCCATTTAATTAAATATATTACAATTATTTTATATTCTCTATTTGATCACTGTCATATCTGCAGTCTTTCTGCTGACTCTTCCTCATGGGGGATTACTTCTTCCCATGTGTGAGTGATTCTTGATTGTTAAATCTAGTCCTTAGAAATTTATCTGAGGGAATTTTTGAGGCCAAGGTTTAAAGTACATTCTCAGGGAGGATTTGCTTTACCAAAATGAGATCACATTAAACCAAATTTTCACTACGGTATATTTGGTCCATACAGGTCTCATACTGATATTTTATTAGTTATCAGAAAATCCATTGTGTGATAACATTTGTTTTTCTGCCATTTTTAACATATCATCTTAATAAATGCAGACTTGTGGTAAGCAATTTTTAGAGACGTTTTTGTTGTTCCAACTGAACTAAGACTGAGACTGGCATGTATTCACCGATTCTCTCATGAGGCTGATTTCACCTTCTAGTTCATCCACTGAAGTTTGGTCTTTCAGGATCCTGGCTGTATGCGAGGTTCTCCAGTCAGACCTTGTACCCAACTTCACCTGCAGATTTGTTTCTTGTTCTCTTCTCCTGTTAGTTTCTAAAGCTGCTAGCTCCAGACTTCTCTTGAAAGGCAAATACTCTCAGTTAAACACCGGCCCTGCAAGTCAGCTTTCCCACTATGATAATTCTCTTACTTTGCTGCCAGCAAATTCCTGGATAATTTTTTTTTAATAAAAGAGATTTTGAATAATTTTGTCAGCATTTTAGGTGTGCTGTAACAGAAGGTTTTTTCACATACTATCTAGTTTGCCATACAGCTTGAAATGGAATTTTGTAATATTTATCAAATGCCCATGTGATGGGTAAGATTAAAGCATAAAGCCATTCTGTAAACATCTCACTTAGAAGGAATCAGAAAGCTAGGAAGCTTTCTTAATGGACCTTTCCATTCTATTTTTTAAGCATTTTGTAGGTTTCTCTCCTCATCAACTTTTGGGTTTTTTTATATTGCCAATTAAAGGTGATAAAGGAGATCAGTGTGTAAAAGCTGAATTTGCTTTAGAGAAACAATACATTGCTAAATCCCAAGATTCTGTAGAGAAGAACACCTATTTTCAAATGTACTCAGCAGACCTACCTATGCCTCTCACACGGGGAGGGAACGCATCATTATGTCCTTCAGTAGATGAGGATTTTGATAATAGGGAACTAGGATCTTTACAAAATAGCTGTCTGTTGACTTGGCTGAGTTCCAAGTTTCACATCTTTTCTTCCATTTTAAACCTCCTCTTATATACAACCAGTCTAAAGTAGACATCCAGTGGTACACAGGGGTTCCTGGGATGTGGCAGCTTCTTCTTTCATCCTCTCTTTATTTTAATATTATTTATTTTATTTTATTATTTATTTTTGGCCGTGTTGGGTATTTGTTGCTGCATGTGGGCTTTCTCTAGTTGCGGCGAGCAGGGGCTACTCTTTGTTGCTGTGCGCAGGGTTCTCATTGCGGTGGCTTCTCTTGCTGTGGAGCATGGGCTCTAGGTGTGCGGGCTTCGGTAGTTGCAGCAGTTGGGCTCAGTAGATATGGCTCACAGGCTCTAGAGCACAGGTTCAGTAGTTGTGGCGCACGGGCTTAGCTGCTCCACAGCATGTGGGACCTTCCCAGACCAGGGCTTGAACCCGTGTCTCTTGCATTGGCAAGCAGATTCTTAACCACTGCGCCACCAGGAAAGTCCCCTTCTTTCATTCTTGAATGAGGACAGCATTCATTTTCTGTAAAGTTTTCCAGCCAAAAGAAATATGACCTGTTTTATGCATCTCCATATATGGAATATTTGGTGGGGGTGATAATGGTGGCATGGGGGAAGTAGAGAGGGAGAAGGAGAAAGAAAGGGAGAGAGTGAAGGAGAGAGAGAGACACAGAGAGAGGACGAATCTGGTGGGACCTAGTTGTTGACAAGGCTGAGCTCACACTGATCCTGACTATCACTATTCGTTCTTCTGGAGAAGAAGAGACTAGATGTGATGGCTGTCACAAGCCTTCCAGTGCCTATTGAGAACAATGGGGACGGGGAGGGGGGCAGAGCCAGGATTCAAGTGTGAGGCTTCTAGTCTCTCAAACCTGTGAGTGCTTTAAGCACGTAATGACCTGGAGGAACCCTTCAGGATTTGAAAGGCGCAGTACAGTCTGGGCTGGCTGGAGTGGTATTTAGCTCAAAACGCTGCAGTGGGATGATCGGATGGCACACTGCAGCTTCTCTCATGCTGCGTCTCAAACTGCTTTTCTTTCCAGTTCACAGCAGCAAAGTATATCTTTAAGTTTCTATTTTCTTTTACAATTTGACCTGACTTTAAAATGAAAGGAAAGAAATATACATATGTTCCCTAAGATCATTCATTACCTGAGGAAGCAGGCATTTGTTTTAGTGGAATCTCTACCACTGTTTAACTCTGTGTCCTTATGAGAAGTCTCGTAAGTTCTTTGCGTGCAGCTGTGAATACAGGTAAGGATTCTTGCCCCCTTGTCTTCATGTATCCACATGGATTTCCTGGAGGCACCTTAAATTCACCCTGCCCGAAACCATACTCACTGTCTCCTCCTTAAATATCTTTTTCTTTACATTTCTTGGTTTATGTTAGTACCTTCCATCCTGTTGACCAAGCAGCAAACCCCAGGTCATATTTTATTCCTCCCTGAATGTTAGCACTGCCATTAGTCATCAGGTTCTGGCAGATCTACCTCGGCCACGGCTCAAGCCATGGCCCCTGTATTCTGTCATCTCCACCATCACTTACCTGATCTCTGACAATAGCTTCTCACCCTCTGATCCATCCTCCTCACTGTCTCGAGCTATCTTTTTTTTTTTTTAAGTCTCCTTTTTAAAAAAAAATGTATTATTTATTTATTTATTTAATTTATTTTTGTCTCGTCGGGTCTTAGTTGCAGCATGCGGACTCTCTAGTTGAGGCACGTGAGCTGAGTAGTTGTGGTGCATGGGCTTAGTTGCCCTGAAGCATGTGGAATCCTAGTTCCCTGACCAGGGATCGAACCCACATCCCCTGCATTGGAAGGTGGATTCTTTACCGCTGGACCACCAGGGAAGTTCCTCGAGCTATCCTTTTGAAATACAGTTTGGATCACTGACTTCACTGCTTAAAAATGTGAAAGTGTTTCAAATTTAAATATGATAAAATTTCTATGTGAAGACATGCACACAATAACTACCAAACTCCCTTGAGTGGAAGTCTATCTCCAATCTATATATAGGTAGAGTGTGATTCCTATAACCTATGAAGGTTAAAAATATACCACTTGGGCTTCCCTGGTGGCGCGGTGGTTGGGAGTCCACCTGCAGATGCAGGGGACACGGGTTCATGCCCCGGTCCAGGAAGATCCCACATGCCACGGAGCTGCTGGGCCCGTGAGCCTTGGCCGCTGAGCCTGCGCGTCCGGAGCCTGTGCTCCGCAATGGGAGAGGCCGCAACAGTGAGAGGCCCGCCTACCAAAAAAAAGAAAAAAAGAAAAAAAAATATATATATATGTATATACCACTTAAGTCCAAATGGCTGGGTTTGGAAATGGTACTACTATTTTTCAGACATGTGAGTTTTGTGTATTTAATTATGTAAAAACCAGGAAGAACACCTCTCTGCTGTGGTGGACAAAGGGAAGATGAATGCTACCTGTTGGAATTGCTGTGAGAACTAATTGAAAGAATTCAAGTAAAGCATCCAAGGCAGTCACTGCACAAAGGCAGAGGGTCTCAGAATAGTGTGAGTTCAAAGACAGTACGGAAGAGAGGCTGAAAATAAGGCCCAAAGGCAATGGTGGTAACAGTAATAATTAACAACAATGGGTTTCCATTTTTTTTATATGAAACATTTATTTTCAAAGCTGCTCACTGTTTCCTGCTAATAAAACCATGTTGTCCTTTACTCATCTATTGATATCTTCCTTACCTTTCAAGCCCATGGATCCTTCCCCCATACCCTCTTAGATAGTTATTCCTGTGGTCATACCATGGTCCTTGTCAACACCAATCTCTGCAGCCTCTCCATGATCTCGATTTCAAACCTCATACTTTCATCTCAGTCTCTCATTTTCCTACCTTCCGTTTAAGACTCTGATTCCATGGGGACCTACAATTCATTGATTCTGTGGCATTTCCATTGTCCCTCATCCTTCATGTTTTCCTTCATTTGTTAAACAGCTAAAACCGAATGGCCAATTATTATAAAGACTGACATACAGCAATGTTTTGCTTGTTACTGTCTCATTTAATATTAACTTCTTGGCCAAAATCAACTCAAGTAACTGTAATTTTCTACCTACCTTTTCTTGCACTCTTGTAGCTGAATATACGTGGAAGAAAATATGTAGCTTTGCTGACTAGTCTTGAAATTCATAACTACTTATCTGAAGTTGCCTCTTCATGGTGTTGGGGGTTGCATCGCACGTAGCAGTCAGCCTCTCTCACACACGATCCTAATGATATTTCCTACCTTTTCCTCTCTTCTCAAATCGCCAACACCTTCCCTCTTTCCCTCACTCTTAATTGACCTTGCTTCTAATCTCCTGGAAAATAGTAGCAATCACAATAAAAGTTGTACCAGCTTCCATGTCTGATTTACCTAAGTGGGTCTTTAAGCATATAATCTGTCTTTCCTCAAAGTGCTGTAAAAGAACTGCCCATGCTCTTAACAGGGCCAAACATTCACTTATGCACTAGATCCCATCCTTTTTTTTTTGCGGTACGCGGACCTCTCACTGTTGTGGCCTCTCCTGTTGCGGAGCACAGGCTCCGGACGCGCAGGCTCAGCGGCCATGGCTCACGGGCCCAGCCGCTCCGCGGCATGTGGGATCTTCCCGGACCAGGGCACGAACCCGCGTCCCCGGCATCGGCAGGCAGACTCCCAACCACTGCGCCGCCAGGGAAGCCCTCCCATCCTTTCTTGAAAACCAAAGAACAAAGCTTCAGCCCAGTGTTTCTCCTCATCATCAACGTTTCCCACCTCGGGGTATCATGCCCATCAGCATACAAGCATGTATTTGTATTTTCCATCTCAACAAATCATCCCTCTCAATCCCATTTCTCTCTTCCTATCACTTCATTCTATTCCCTTTTATAGCAACATACCTTGAGCTGTCTAACTTCACTCCAATACCTTACCTCATATTCCAGTTATGATTCTGTCCCTAGTATTTCACTGAAACTGTTCTTATCGAGGTTTACCACGTGACATCCATGTTGCTAAACCCAATAGTCAATTCCTGGTCCTCTCATTACTTGGATAGTTAGCAAATTTTGTCACATTCGATCACTTTCCCTTTCATGAAACATACTCTTCCCTTGGATTCTATTACATACATTCTCCTGGTTCTATTCCTGTCCCTCTGGCCACTCATTTTTAGGCTCTTTTGCTCCTAATCTCCCTGACCTGTACTGAATTGCCCTAGGACTCAGGCTTTGGAAATCTTGCTTCATCCAGTTTGTGACTTTATATTCTGTCACTATGTTGATGTCTTCCAGATTTGTATATCTGGCCCTGACGTTTTACCTGCAATTCTGAATCATATATCCAAATTCCTGCTTGGTTTCTCAACTTTGACTTATCATGAGCATCTAAAACTTAAAAACAAAACTAAATACCCATTTTCCTTCAGCCTCAAACCCTTTCCAAAACTTTATCATTCCAGAGGTTCCTGCATCTCAGTGTAATCTGCATATTTCTCATTACTCAGGCCAAAGTCCTTGGAGTCATTGTTAGGTCCTCTTTTTTTCTCACACTCTATATCAAATCCACCATCAAATCTTGGCAGTACTGTCAAAATATCTCCTGAATCCTTGATACAATAGGATACCTGATATTTGCTACAAAATAATACTAAAAGACTGGCTTTTGTGATTTATTCAAGCTGAGTGATGGGAATTAAGTGGTTCATCCTATCATTCTGTCTAATTTTGTATTGCTTAAAATTTTCCAAAGTAAAAAGGAAGTCGAATAAATAAATGAAAATAAAACATAGATGGAATCCTACCACTTCTTACCTCTTTTTTACTACGATCAGGTCTCATGTGAACTATTGCTATAACCTCTCAAGTCTATTCTTACCATACCAGCTGGAGTTAACCTGGAGTTAACACAAGTTAGATTGTGTCAATTCTCATCTTCAAAACCCTCCAATGACTTCCTGTCTCATTCAGAGAATAATCAGAAATCCTTCCTGATCTGACCCCTTTTCACCTTCCCAACTTCATCACTTACTGTGTTTACTGTTTTCTTATTTGCTCACTCCTCTCCAGTCTCACTGGCTTCTCTGTATTTCCTATATATACCAAGAATCCTTTTTTCTCAAGACCTTTGTACTAGTTCTTCAGTCTGCCTAGAATGTTCCTTCCCTCAGACATCCACATGGATCATTCTCTAACTTTCATTAAGTCTTTGCAGAAATGGTACTTTCTCTTGGAGGTTTTACCTGACTGCTAGCATTCCCAGCATCCTTTTTTATTCTTATTTTTCACCACTGCGTTATTACGTTTTAGTTTTTGTTTCCTGAATCCCCTTTCTCGCCACCAGAATAAGCATTATGTGGGCAAGGATATTTTTATCACTTTTATTCATTGAGCTATTCTCAGCACCTAGAGCAGTACCTAACCCAGAGTAAACACTCACAGAATAGTTGTTGAATTGAAGCTCCAACTGAAATGTCAATCACCATGTGAAACTCTACATGGTCCTCCAGGTCAGAAGTCATCAGTTTCTCCTTTATCCTCCCCCTTCACTTTGATTACATCCCTATTGTAGCATGTGGCACCTTGTATCTGGTTTTGTGTTAGTTTGAGTACATGTGTGTTTCTCTCCCCAATGATTGAGACTAGATCTTATTTATAATTCCGTATCCAAGTGTCTAGTCTCCTGATTTCTATAGACGTTTACTGATTGGAACTGATATGATAAAAGTGGCAGAGAGACAAATGTGATAGTCTTAATAGATTTTTCCTCAACCAGTAAAGCAAATTGTGTTACTGAGGAAGATGAAAAGCTGACTGCAATTCAATAAAAACTTTTCAGTTGAGAAACAAAAAGTTGATTTTGAAATTTGATTCCAATATCTTTGTTCATTTTCTGTTTTCTGGCTCTCAGCTAGAACGAATATATGCCATATGTTTCTGAGCGATTAGCTGTGATGCTTTTTTGCTCATATAGGTTTATTTAGCCCCTTAACACAATAGCTTTTTAAAAGGTAGTGGATTTAACATTTGCCTCAGATTTGCAATGGCTTTGTCAGGCAAATTACTCTAGCTCAGATTATCATTAATCTGTCTGACTGGTTAATGGTGTCAATAATGCAAGTGCCACAGTTAACATTTTTTAAGCAGCCCCTCAGGAGCTTTCATTTCATAAGTCAGAGGACAGCATAAATTCTAGAACCTGAAAGCCAGAATTCACAGAGATGCAATTGCTCCGCAGATATCCAGCTGTCTCCTACTAGTACCTAAAAATCGTTAGAATGGAAAGTGATCTTCGGAATCCTAGCCCAACTTCCTGCTACTTAAACATCTAGAGATTGATGTCAAGGGAAGGGGTCATTTGCATCCCTAAGGCCACAGAGTAAGTTTCCAGAACGAGAGCAAGCGTTTATTGAGTACTCACTGTGCCAGATACCAGGCTAAGCATCTTATATAAATTATCTTATTATCTTATCTTATATAAAATATCTTATAATATAATATAATATAATATAAAGATATAATTATATAATAATTATATTATATAATAATAATTATATAATGCAAAACATTATCCAGATGAGGCTTAAAGAGGTTTACACCTCTGTTATATAGCTAGCAAGAGGTAGAACCAGGATTGAATGCAGGCCTGACTCCAAAACAGGTGTTCTCAATCCCTATTCTTGCTTGTTTCCAGCAGTTAGTGGATTAATCTAGAAGAGAACCAAGCTTTTTTTTTTTCTTTTTTTGCGGTACGCGGGCCTCTCACTGCTGTGGCCTATCCCGTTGCGGAGCGCAGGCCCAGCGTCCATGACTCATGGGCCCAGCCGCTCGGCGGCACGCAGGATCCTCCCGGACCCGGGCACGAACACGCGTCTCCTGCATCGGCAGGCGGACTCCAAACCACTGTGCCACCAGGGAAACCCCCAAGCTTTCTTGATAGTTTCAGACTTATGACATGGATTTCTTCTGTAGGCTTCTTTCTGATAATTTTCTGATTCAATGGCAAAGTTAATTTGCATCATTTATCTACTGTATATAAAACACAGTAGCAAACTTTTTATGTGTGCATAGAACGTTATACCTTCCATTTAATAATCTAAAATTACGTATGGAGTGTGACTCAGTGTGTTCACAAGGTTAAGGCTTTGGGGCTGTGAAATTGAACGGCCCGGGTTGCAGTCCTGGCTCAGAATTTTACTAGCTATGTGGCCTTGGGGCAATTACTGGTGCCTTCATTTCCACTTGTGGAATACTGATAGTACCTGACATGGAATGTTGTGATGAATATTAAACAAAGTTACGAAAAAGTGCCTAAAACACTTGCTCATTGCCTGGTACACTGAAAGCACTCAACTTTTTGTTATTTAGTGCCACGTGCTAACTATGGTGTGGGTTGGAAGTGAACAATCAGTGAAATACAGGTATTTCCCAATTCATATTTAGAGAGAACTTTATCAGTTTCACAAACATTAGCCCATCTGATCCTCAGATAAGGTAGGGATGATAATCTCTATTTTACAAATGAGCTTGTGTGACTCTATTGAGAATGTCCACAAAGCATTGCCTAAGAAGCTACACAACTAGGAAATATTAGAAGCAGGATTTAAATGCAGGTTTCTAGTCCAGTGATCTCTTTACTATATCACACAAAGTAAAAGATATTTTCTAAAAGACGTACATATGAAGTACTGCGGGAGTTCAGATGAGAGAATTAAAACACTTTCATGGGCATCATTCAGTATAATCCCCACAATAACCCTGTGAGTTAGGCAGATAAGGGACTGGTATCTTCTTTTTGCAAATGAAGCAGGGAAGGCTCCAGGATAGCCCCTGACTCGCTCAAGGTCACACGCCTATTTTGTGGCAGAACAAAGACTGGACAGGGCCTTCCAGCTTGCAGCCCTGTATACTTTACCTGATTTTGTGCCACCACAGGAAACCCCTGCTCACTGCTTGGGATTAGAAGACCAGCTTTTCATGATTGCCGTGGAGGATTCATTTTAGAATTCATCGTGCGTTACGTTTTCAACACGGTGTTTACATATTCTTTCCCTGCTCCTCGGTTGAGGACCGGGCAGCAGATGAAGCTTGTTATGAAGGGAGTGTGTTGTGATGGAAAGAGAACGAGACTCAGAATCCAGCCACTTTCTGGCTCTGGCTTAAAGCAGGGCAGAGGCAGCCCTCCTCTCACTCTGCTTCTCTGCAAAATGTAAAACCCTGTCCTCTTTACCTCAAAATGAGTGGTTTAATTTTTCCCATGGCCTTGATGCGTATAAAACCTGTCATCGACAGTTTCCACATGTAAATGAACAACCCATTATTCACTTGTGAGTTGACAATGTATCCAGAGCTGTGTGGGAAACGATCGAAAGGGAATAGTCTTCTTGGCAACAGTTTAGTCGTGTTTAGTAGGTGGGCAAGACTAAGTGTATCAGTGGAGATGGAGCAGTGACACATCTAGAAATATTTAGGAAGCAAAATGGACAGAACAAGTTACAAGACTGGTCATTAATGGTGAGACAGAGGGGGTTTTCAAGCATAGTTCAGAGGTTTCAGCTTATTTAGATGGACAGATGGTGGGGCAATTTGCTGAAATTAGGATGCTGGAAAAGGTCCAGGTTTGAGAATGAAGGTCGGAAATTCAGTTTCGGACACGTTGTGTTTGACTATACCTTTACGACATTCAAGTTGGAATGTCAGGCAGAGCCTTGAAAATACGAACCTGGAGCCCAGAGGAGAAGTTTGGGTTGGAGATAACATATCAGGAATTTGTCACCATGTAGATGATAACAGCAGCTAGGGAAGGAGAAGATGGGCCATCCCCATAAAACAAAACGAGAAGAGGGCCCAGAACTGACTCATATTTATTAGGGGAGCATTGGCTGGAACTAAACAAAATAAATAACTTGAATCCAAAACTTTTCTTTTTCTATGAAAAGGTAGCTTTTTTATTTGTTGTTGCAGTAGTTATTGGATGCAGTAGTCTTTTGGATGTGTCCTAGGTGCGGCAACAGAGATTATGTTAAGGCAAAAATTTTTAAAGCCTGTTCCTCAGACCGTATGTGTGTGTGTGTGTGTGTGTGTGTGTGTGTTTTAAACAATTCAAGTAAAAACAATTTTTAACCAAACTTTAGTGGAAATGCCTCTGACCAAGAAGATGATCTCTGTTCCCCCATCATGCTTTGTCTTGGGGTAGATCACCTCTGAACCTACTTTCCCTTCAAGATAACACTGATTCCAAAGTCTGTGGTTCTGGGGTAAGAAAGGGTGTGGCATTTGGGTGGTTGTTGCCGCTGTCACTTTGGGCCCTATTTCAGTGACCAGCATATTTCCGCTTTGAAATCCTCTCATCATTGCACCCTTCTTGCTCTCACTGAGGAAAGAAAAATGAAAGTGGAGTGGATCAAAAGATGTTAAAAAATCTTTCCATCAAAAATACCATAGGTCCTTTCTTACAAAGGAACATTAATAGAACTCTTCCTTCTTGAAGCAACTAATTAGGCATTTGGTACATCAAGACAGGGTTTGTTGCTCAGCTCACAGCTGTGACTGAATGTTAATGCCCCACTATACTTAGCCCTTAGGAGGATATGTGTTTTCTTAATATGTATGCTGGAGACAGGTTACAAATGATCCACTAAGAAACAGAACCATCGTAATCTGTAAACTGTGTTTACTTCTGAACTGTAAATACAGAAGGGCTGAATTCAGCTAACACACACACACACACACACACACACACACACACACACACGTAATTTTCTATTCCCAATGAAGAATATTAGATTAAAAACAAAAAAAAACACTTCTTTTAGTAGATCTCACTCTTCACATCATGAAAATGAGACCCAGGAATGTGGAGTGGCATCTGAAGGCCACCTGAGTAAGCTGAGATGGAACACAGAACAGAACCCAGCTCTCTAAGCATTTCTGAGATCACACTATGTGAAGATGTTATCCAATTAGTCTATTAAAATTTTTACATTTATTTATGCATTCATTTTCTTTTTAAACATTTATTTATGCATTCATTTTCTTTTTACCTGCAGTGGGTATATAGACTGAGTGTCAATAAAATATGAATGGAATATGACTTCTCTTCTAAAATAGTTCACAGTTGAGTCAAAGAGACAGACCTGTCTGTCAACACAACGTGATATGGGCTGCAGAAGACGTGTAAATCAAGAGCAACAAAAGCACAAAGGAGATAATATTTTATGCTGCTTGAATCAGAAGGCATGATGGTAGGAAAGCTCCAGCCAGGAGATTTCATTTGAATCGGATTTGAAGGATGAATGAGCTTTTGCCAAACTGAGAAGGAACTGAGTCAGGAGAAAGTAACTCCAAGATAAAATAAAGCAAAACAAAATTAATGAAAGTCAGAATGACAAAGGTAGGGATGGATAGGGTGTTGTGGAGCTGAGCGACCCATTGCAGATGAGTGCATAAAGGTTTGGGCCACATCTTGAACGTCTTTGAATCTTGTCCCAAGGAGCGGAGATTGTATTAATGATAGAATGGCAGCCAGCATGATGTTTTGGGCATGGAGTTGACAGATGGTGTATGTTAGAAGAGTATCTCTGTCAACAGAAGACAGAAGTGGGAGGACCAATGACAAAAAGCTAGGAAAAGCTATTATAATGTAATACATTGTAAGTAGGAACCAGAGCAGGGGCCAGGTCCGAGCACAGGAGAGTATAGCCTAACCAGAGTTAGGTTTCAATGCATACTGCTCAAGGGTGCATTCCATGCCACCATGTCTGACTCCCTGAATCAAAACGTATCAGCATCGACAAAGACTTTAAACAAAATGCCGCATCTCAGCAAAGCAGCAGAAGTATTGTTACTGGGTCAGAATGTATGCTTTTAGAACACAGTAGTTATTTTCCAAGAAACCTCAACCAGGTAACCCAAAGCAACCAAGAACCAGAATTTACAAGAAAGAGATGCTTCTTACTAACACACTCTTCTTGGTCTCCATGTAAAGGTCAAAGAAAGCAAGCTGCCTACATCTTTTTCAGCCAGCAGAAGGAGACACACTTTATAATTGATTCTCTATTTGGATGTTCAGTGAATGAATTTGCAGTGAATGGATTCTAGAAAGCCCAGGTGATTTACTGCCTTTACTTCAGTCAACTTTATCTTGAACTTGCCTGAACCCCACACTGCCAACTCAGAGTCAAGGAGAAAAGAAATGGAGTAATGAAGCTCTGTCTGACAGTACATCGACCAACACAGACCATGACGCTAAGCTCTGCGGATTTGAGGGGTAAATTATGTCTTCAGAGTTATAGGAGAGAACTTCATGGAGAAGCAGCCTGGGCCCCTGCTGCTTTCCCAGGAGTGGTTGGGGTGGTGACAGTCGCGACACCCGAACACAGTAACTGGGCAAAGTCCTGACGTCTACTGTTCTCTGTTCTTCAGAACCTAGTGTGGTATCTGCCCACTTACAGAGGATCATGGGCTAGAGTGAGCTAGACAAAATCCTAATTACTAACTGTCTAAACACAGAGATTAAGGAGCGTTTACTTTACATGGCTGGCATTGCCCTATTGTGGAACCAGAGAAACAAGAGTAACAAACTACCCTTCCAAATTTGGATTTTACTTACTTGTTGGGAAATGATTTGCGCTGATTTGTTTTCAGCTATTAAAGAACAAATGGGGTGATCAAAAGCCACCTGCGAATCTTTGAGGAAATCTGTGAAGGGTGACATGGCAGTAAATGCCATGTCTTAGAATGCATTGGTATCACGTTTGATGTTGCCCCAGTAGGACCCAAGAAAGCATCAGAGCTTGCACCTGAGAAATCTGAGGCTCAGATAAGTTAATGAGGAAGCCAAGACAACAGCAACGAAGCCCAGACACCAGTGTGGGCATCAGATATCATGGGGCTGTCCAACTATGCTGTGGAACTCGGAGCACACCTATTCCTTCTCCGTTGCGGTCAGCAAAGCCTCTTCCCTTTTAAAAATATTACCAGTTTCATTACTGAAACTTGTTCAATGCCTCTAGTTATGACTATACTTTTTTATTGAAGTATAGTTGATTTACAGTCTTGTGCTAATTTCTGCTGTACAGCAAAGTGATTGTTGTACATATATATACATTCTTTTCCATTATGGTTTATCACAGAATATTGAATATAGTTCCCTGTGCTATACAGTAGGACCTTGTTGTTTATCTATTCTATATACAATAGTTTGCATCGGTTAATCTCAAACTCCCAATCCATTTCTTCCCCTCACCCCACCGTTGACAACCACAAGTGTATTCTCTGTGTCTGTGAATATGACTACTTTTTTGATTTGACTTATCTCTGTAAACAAAATTGATCTGACAGAAAATATCAATATTTATGTCCTTTTCTTCATGATTGTACCTCATTAATTTCTTCAGATTGAGGAAAGGCCCTCTTCTTGAACTCAAGAACCCTTATTTCTATGAGGTTGTGGTGGTATTTTGTTATAATAATAGAAATAATAGCAGTAATAACTGTCACATATGGAAGGCTCCCTGAGTACCAGGTCTCATGCCTGCTGCTTTATGTGGTTCACATACAGCATCTTACTGAATTCTCTAGAAACTCTATGAGGTAAACATTTTTATAACACCAATTTGCACTTGAGAAATCTAAGTTAATGAGGAAGCCAAGACAACCACCCCAGGCTTAAAACTCTTGAATCCACTCTGTAGTCTACATAGCATTTTGATGTGACCTCAGTTTGATAGGATAAGCAGATTTCTGAAAATTGGCGCATAACGTGGAAATGTTTAGGTTAAATTGTTGTTTAAAACCATTAAGAGCCCACATTGAAGAAACTAGTGGTAAATCTAGGGCAGTGCTAGCGTCTGGTTGGAGGAAGGGCTGAGATCACTACCATGGAAGTGTTTTCTAAAGATGCTTTGTTCGTACTCTTAACGCTGAGGAAGTATCAGTTGTCCATATCAATGAATATAATTTTTTTTCATGACCATTAGTAATCTGGGATATTTTTGGAGGCTGCTGGAGATTATAAGAACCTAAAACTCCCTTCCTTGTAATAAAATACAGCATCCCCTTTTATATGTGAGTAATGTTTCTATTATATGATCTTAGACATTCTTACCTGGACATGCCCAGATGTTCTTACCTCTTTTTCCTTTGAAGAATGCCTTTTCAAGGGGTTATGCCAGCATGTCCTAGAACACAGCTATTTCATCTAAATTATTCAATAGTTATAAGAATAAAGTCAGTTATGAAAGCTGTCCTTCCTTATAGATACTCAAGGAGTTTGGTACGCAGATCTGACTTTCGGTAACAAATACGTTGCTTGAAGTTTTAGAAAATACATCCTGAAATGACTTATAACAGATGATAATTACACTCATTCTCCCAGTGGTTTCTGAATGCCCAGGTGTCTCTTCTTTCCCTTTAGGAGCTCAAAGTGCCCATGATCCAAATAGCCCCCTTGTTTTCCCCTACTGTTTAACGATACCAATACTGGATCTAGAGGATGAAATCCCAAATTTCATTCTTTTTTTTTTGTTTTGTTTTGTTTTGTTTTTTTTTGTTTTTTTTTGTTTTTTTTTTTGCGGTACGCGGGCCTCACACTGTTGTGGCCTCTCCCGTTGTGGAGCACAGGCTCCGGACGCGCAGGCTCAGCGGCCATGGCTCACGGGCCCAGCCGCTCCACGGCATGTGGGATCTTCCTGGACCAGGGCACGAACCCGTGTCCCCTGCATCGGCAGGCGGACTCTCAACCACTGCGCCACCAGGGAAGCCCCCCAAATTTCATTCTTAACGACAGTATTCATTAACTGTGAGTCCTTTAAAAAAAATGTTGTTTCTTTAAATCTCACTTTTACATCTATAAAATAATGATAATAAAACCATCCTATTTATATAAAAGGAGAGGCAATGCATATAAAAATTCTGCTGAAAGAAAATAATATGCAAAACTGTCTACATCCACAAGGCATACAATCTGATTATGAGGGTTTTCTTTTAAAAAGCAATGCATTGGCCTGAATAATCTTAGTTTGGTAGAATAGATCAGTGTGATGTGTGGTACATGGGAGCCCTATCTGATGTTTCTTACGACAGGTCACTATTAAATCCCACCGACATCCCTCCCTCACTGTAAGTCACAATTCAGCCTTGCAGCAAATTGTAAAGGGATACCTAAACCTTGGGCTATATCCAGATTCATACAGGGTGTTTTTTGAGATGCAAGAAATATCATCTAGATGTAGAAACCTTAAGAAACAGTTAAGTGGCTAGAAGGAGCTCTTTCTTCACGTTCAATTTTATGAGACCAATGAGGATATAAATGTCTAGAATCATGTATGTCCTTTAAAGCATACTTTAGGAGTTCCTGGTTCTTATATGTCAGCATCCATATCCATAGGATTTGTCTTCTCTTAATATGAACTATAAATCTCACCATGATCAGCAGGTTAATTCATTTGTTTGGAGCCTCTGAGGAAGTTTTTAATTGGAAAATAAATTGGACACATGTAGATGTGGCTTGAAGAAAAGGCAAGTAGACACGTGTTCCACTTTCTCCTCATGAGGAAGGGCATCTACTTCTTTCTCTAAGTTGCACTTAACATAACCACAGGACCTCAAGCTCTGTACACATCGACACTTGGCATCTGCCTTTTCCTTTCCTACAATGAAGGAAAATGCATAAATGCATTTGTTGACAGTACTGACAAAGACTGGCTTGTGGAATAATCAAAACCCTGATTTCTGTCATTAGCTGAATGTTTACAAAACGCATCTTCCTGCCTACATTCCATAGGCGGCTTCTTATTTTACTAGCTCTTTGTTATGAGTTTTGAGACTAAATTGTAAAGTGTCAAGGGAAAAGACTTTAGTATGCAAGGTTCATGGGAATGGCATAAACTTGAACTCCCCAGAAACCCTGCAACATTTATTTATAGGCTCTTCCAGTCAGTTTACATCCCATAGTAAGTCTTCGAGGTCTTGCCTTACATGCAGAGTCAACAGGAAATGAGTAAGCAACCTTTTGGCCTACCTTACTGCTGTTGCTCATTATTATTATTTATTTATTTTTGGCTGCGTTGAGTCTTCGTTGCTGTGCGTGGGCTTTCTCTAGCTGCAACGGGGACTACTCTTCGTTGCGGTGCGCAGGCTTCTCATTGTGGTGCGATGGCTTCTCATTGCGGTGGCTTCTCTCATTGCAGAGCACGGGCTCTAGGCACATGGCCTTCAGTAGTTGTGGCTCAAGGGCTTAGTTGCTCCGGGGCATGTGGGATCTTCCTGGACCAGGGATCGAAACTGTGTCCCCTGCATTGGCAGGCGGATTCTTAACCACTGTGCCACCAGGGAAGTGCCTCTCTTGCTCATTAAGTAAAGGCTGTGGCTAAAAGTATTCATGTGGGAATAATCTTTCCCTGCAACTTTTATTTCCTAGGGAACGAGCAGTGAATACATCCCAGCCTGGGTCCCTTCAGTTTACTGTGGGAAACCTGAAGCCAGAAGCCATGTACACCTTCCGAGTCGTGGCCTACAACGAGTGGGGACCAGGGGAGAGCTCTCAGCCCATCAAGGTGGCCACTCAGCCTGAGTGTGAGTATGAGACAGGAAGGGCAAATTTAGAAAGTATTTGTTTTCGTTGGCAATATCTTTGAATCCTTTCATAGTAATTTATTGAGGTGACGGAATGGAAGGAATATTTCTGAAGCAACATGTTTAACCCGAGGGTTTTTAAACATAAGATAACTTTAACAAAATGGCCTTCCCACTTTGGCCAGATCTCCATAATGACAAATTAACAGCTATCAAGGCCTGGTCCATCCGCACAGTCTACATATTCACTCCCAAGTAAGTGACTGACTCTACCCGCCCGTACTTCATCATCAACATTGGGTTTCAGCCTCCTGCATTGATTTCTTCAGATTTTTCTAAGTTTGTCTATAAAAAGTATAACATCAAAGGAGAAGAAAAATGGCATAGGACTTCTCAATACAGGGATTATTCAAGAACTTACTCATGCACCGAATGCCCTTAAGAAGCTTCCAAAAGTGAATCTAGATTTAAGAAATGTAAAGAGAAAATCTCTATTGGGCAATCTCATTGTCCTTTAACATAAATCCCTATATTAAGCTCCATGATCACAAAGTAATGCAGCTGAATGTTATTGGACCAAGTTGTAATTTAGTGATTTCTACTTTTATAAAGGAACAGCCCCCAAACTGCACATTTGAAAAATATTTCTGTATCTTACAAAATTTTGATTTTTCTACTAAACTTCTAATTTATTTGGAAAGGTTATTACTGGTGAGTAGTCTGCCAGCTTTATTTGGTTTAGAGTTTTAAAATAATTGTAATCTAACAGCTGAATGACATGAAGGACTACTTGTAACAAACGACATTATTTAGAGATTTAGACACCTAGTTTCATCTACTCCTGTTTTTTGCTTTTTTTTTTGAATGATGCTATTTTCTCTGTATTCCCAATCATTTTATTTAAAACTATATTTAACTTCAAAATCACCTCACGTGCTTTTGGAAGAAGGTGAAGTAGAAATCAGAAAGATTTTCATTGGTACATATGAGAAGATAATCTTTGGACTAGGTAAGTTCTTAAGGATTTGAAATCAATATGTTGAAGAAGAGTAACTGAGACGTAGTCTGGCAGCTGGTATGATGCTCTGCATACTGGGCAGAATCTCCCTTCCTTCTTCCACTCAGCCAAGGCTACAAAGACCAGATGAGGACAAATTGCAATAAAGTATTTGTTGGGGGTGGGGATATGACTAAGCTGGACAAGTCTTAGAGATATTTGCCTCATAGAAATAAAACCTCACATAGCATCTTTAAGGACATAGTAATGTACAGGTTTCAGATCACATAAAAAGAAACGAAATTGAGTTATTTGTAGTGAGGTGGATGGACTTAGAGTCTGTCATACAGAATGAAGTAAGTCACAGAGAAAAACAAATACCGTATGCTAACAAATATATATGGAATCTAAAAAACAAAACAAAAAGAGTGGTTCTGAAGAAACTAGGGGCAAGACGGGAATAAAGACGCAGATGTACTAGAGAATGGACTTGAGGACACGGGGAGGAGGAAGGGTAAGCTGGGACAAAGTGAGAGAGTGGCAGTGTATATATGGACATATATACACTACCAAATGTAAAATAGATAACTAGTGGGAAGCAGCCTCATGGCACAGGGAGATCAGCTCCGTGTTTTGTGACCACCTAGAGGAGTGGGATAGGGAGGGTGGGAGGGAGGGAGGCACAAGAGGGAAGACATATGGGGATATATGTATATGTATAACTGATTGACTTTGTTATAAAGCAGAAACTAACATACGATTGTAAAGCAATTACAGTCCAATAAAGATGTTAAAAAAAAAAAATTCAGCCTCCCAGGCAGGACAGGCTAAATAATTTGCAGGACCCAGAAGCTACAGTAGAGCATTAAGCCATGCTCCACGCGGGACCTTCCTAAGCGTGGGATCTTGTGCAGCTTCGTTAGTCGTATGCCCACAAAGCTGGTCCGACTTCCAGGTTTCTCTTCTTAAGAACGTTTTGTTGTTGTTTGGATTGAAATCATGAGATAATGCTGATTTCCACTGTGCAGTGACTATGTTCACATGTAATTTGAGTCATCAATTTCTTCATTGACTTTTTTTAAAATTAATTAATTAATTAATTTATTTTTGGCTGTGTTGGGTCTTCATTTCTGTGCGAGGGCTTTCTCTGCTTGCGGCAAGCGGGGGCCACTCTTCATCACGGTGCGCGGGCCTTTCACTATCGCGGCCTCTCTTGTTGTGGAGCACAGGCTCCAGACGCCCAGGCTCAGTAGTTGTGGCTCACGGGCCTAGTTGCTCTGCGGCATGTGGGATCTTCCCAGACCAGGGCTCAAACCCGTGTCCCCTGCATTGGCAGGCAGATTCTCAACCACTGCGCCACCAGGGAAGCCCCTCTTCAATGACTTTTCACAGATCGTATATATACAGAATCAATAACTTTTATGAATATTTGGTATTTTAATCAATAAACTTGAATAAAAACAAATTAAGTCAAAATATATATTTTTGAAAATGGTATATGCCATGTTGTATACAGACTGATAGTTGAAAAACCCATAAAAAATTCTGTTAAAAAATCTTGTTCAATTTTCTCATGGCAGAACTTAAACTTTAAAAGAGTGTTCATTTTCAGAAGATCCAATTTCTATGGATCGTCTGAATTCTTCACTTCCTAATCCAACTATTATCCCTGGAATTGTTTTAGTGTACTTTTCAAGGCTGACTGGCTATGATTACATTACATTTCTGATGAAAATTCTACACAGTCAGTTTCACTTCTAGGACTGAGCAACATTATTTTTCTTCTATTAATACCATTATTTTTAAGTATCCAGTTTGAAAATCAATATCCAGCATTTTTTTTTTTTTTTTTTCTGTACGCGGGCCTCTCACTGCTGTGGCCTCTCCCGTTGCGGAGCACAGGCTCCGGACGTGCAGGCTTACGGGCCCAGCCGCTCCGCGGCACGTGGGATCTTCCCGGACCGGGGCACGAACCCGTGTCCCCTGCATCGGCAGGCGGACTCTCAACCACTGTGCCACCAGGGAAGCCCCCAGCATTTTTTTAATTCACATTTTTAAAAACCAAGGGACATTTCCAAGCCAAGGGGCAAGAAAGTCTTTTTTATTTGTATACTGACTAATAATAACGCCTCATTTCATTAAAAACGTTACTCAGGATACAACATTTTTAGTATAACTAATCAAAAAAATAAGTCTGTGATTATTTGTATTACACATATGGCCTTAACCTTTATAAAGTAAAAACAATAGCATAATTGAACTTACAAGTGTGTTTAATGAACACCCAGTGTGTTCCTAATACTGTTCTACACTGTCTGACAGGTTAAGAAAGCGTATGTGTGTAATGAAGTAACAGCACTTAGGGCTCTCAGAAGCTTCCTGAGGAAGCAAATACTTTAAATATGTAACAGCAACAAAACAAGTAAGGAAACCTGTAAGAATTTGTTAAATGAAATATTAAAAGTCTGAATCACAGATTGGTTTATGAGCCCATTACTTGTGACGGCCAAGGCATATGATGCCAAGAACTCAGCCTCTGTGTACCGGTGCCAGATCGAATCTCGGAGACAGAGTTTTGGGCAAAGTAGAAAAGAAAAGCTTTATTGCTTTGCCAGGCAAAGGGGAACACAGCAGGCTCCTGCCCTCGAAAACTATGTGTACCAACCAGGGAGGATTTGCTGAGGAGTTTTATGGCAGTGGTTCAAGGGTGGGGTTGCTGATAAGATTAGGGTGTGTACAGGGTTTAGGCTCTTTAATCTTGTTTCAGGTAGTCTTCTTGATGAACTTTCTGGTCCCTTTAGTCTGGCCTCAGATGGTCTCCTCTGGCATAAAGAATGCTAACATCTTCATTTGCTGGATTTTAATTCTATAAAGGGTTTAAAGGCAGTGTTATGTGTATCCCTTGAGGCAGCAGCAGGACCCTGCCCCAAGGCTGCACTATTGTTCCTTGACTGTTCCTCCCTTGTCTCTGCACCCCCTCCCTTCCCAGATTAGCAACTGTTCAAATCTGCCCTTTGGATCTCAGGGAAGGTCATGGAGGCTGGAGTCTGTTCCCTACAAGAAACGGGGACATGAAAATGCTTCCATGCCCAGGAGCCCCGTAGGGTCCTGCTCGGTCTCACTAGGTAATTTTTTATGCCTTAATCATATTGTGCTTGCCTCCTCAAATAAGTGCTTTATTACAAAGACAGCTGCTTCGGTCCTTTGTATGTATCTTCCATTCTTCCTCATTCAGAAAGCAGTCTGAGAATTTATGTAGAAGAACTCACTGGGTGCTGGTTTCTGTAAGCATTTACTTTGCTTAAAAATTAGCATAAATGATGATAAGGCATAAAATAAAAACTAAACACCTAACTGAATAAAAGGTTACTTGTTGGTATTGTTGTCTCATATAAGTTATCTTTCTCCAGAAAATGAAAGTAGAAAATCATTCTGGCTTTGAAACATTGAAAGTATCTTGAAGTTTTTTCATTAAGGGCAGTGATAGTGGTCTTACAATGCTAACAATATTTTGGCCTTTAATAACACCTTTGTTTTATTAAATCACCTCTCTTCTTACCACTGTATGGAGTAAGGATTATTTCCTTTGCAGGCCATTGTTTACTTGCAGGGTGACCTGTGTGTTTCATTAAGGATTGGATAATTGTCCTTGGATAATTAATCTCTTGCTGAGTAGATAGGTAGATAGGAACAGTTCAGCCTAGATAAACAGTACTTTAGAATATCTTTTACACGTGCAAAACCGCAAACTCCTTCAATTCATTTAGATTAAGAGTATTGTGTAGCTCACTCGCTGTCTTTATTACAGACATTAGGATAAATAAATTATGTTATCAGGACTAATAGGTACGGCATGTGTATTTCATCTTCTGTTGTTAACACAAAATGCCATTTTAGCAATTTAAAAATATTTCTAGAGTAAGGAACACTTCATCTTCTCCAAACCTGCTCAGTAATACACCAATTCCTGAGTAAGATGGAACACCTTAGAGATCCTGTGCTTCATTTCCTCCTCTCCCCACTCCCCTCCCACCTCCCGTCCCCCCCCTCCCCTCCCTCCCCTTTTTTT